>NW_027205603.1:46217632-46410132 GCF_024711535.1 Dipodomys merriami
TAAGGCCAAAGGATGATATGTGTAGGAGTGGACCACAAAGGCTCAATAGTTGTGTGCATATGACCTTATAAAATAATATTCTATGAAATGAATTTCAGGAAAAAGAAATGAAATTTTTTATTTGCTGTTATTGTTTTTTTTGGTTTTCTTTTCATTTGTCCTGATTGTTTGTCATTGGAGGGATAAGGGAGGGCAAAGTAAAGGTGGAATAAAGGGTGAACAAATACAACAGTGGTACTCACTAGGTAATATGTGGAAAATGAACTGTACATATTGTGGGTGGAGATGGGAGGGAAAAACTGGGAGAGAAATGGAAGGGAATTAGAAAACAAAGTGGGGATGAGGGGATAGAGTCAGAGCTCTGCAAGTGGGAGACAGAATCCTGACAGCAAATAGAGAGCTGCTATAACCTTCAAGGCTCATTTATCTTCACCAGTAAATGAAACCATTGTATGGTGATTGTGATAATATTTAAAAGAATGAAGTGGTAAAGAAGGGAGAATGAAAGAAAGAATTTTTATATATACCACAGATTTAAGACATTCAAGGGAAGGAGTGGGTTGAAGGGAGGTAAAGATGTTGAAGCAGTGACACAGATCAAGATACGTTGTATATATACATTGCTTTGTTAAATGGCAAAAAATTCAACACATAAACCAGAAATTATGATCAGTGAGGGAAGGGGAAGGGGAGGTTGGGAAGAGTGGATGAAAATATTAAAAGAGCTGACATTCATCAAGACACATATTCATAAACTGCTTTGGCTAATGGAAACTCCTTCGTACAACTACTTAATGGTAATAAAAATATTCAAAAATATAAATATTCAAAAAATAAAAATTTAGCCTTTGATATTTTACTTCTTTAAGTAAATCACCTCTTTAAATGGCCACTGTTTCTGAGATTCCTCTTTTCTTTGCAAAGGGAACACAAACTCCCTAAGTACTGATGAGACAACCTACAGACCAGCTGGAAGGCCTGTGAACATGTCTGGGGATGAGGAAATTAATAGAAATTGAATAAAAAATAGAAGACTACTCTTTATCTTTCAACTAAATATCGCTTAACCGTAATGTAGACGTATGGATACATAGCCAAGAAGAGGTAGAACTATCACTGTCTGAATAGAGAAGAATCTACCAAATGGATAAAATACACTTATTGATTTATTTTATCTGTTTAGAAAAGGTGATGAGCAGAGGGGTTACAGTTACATAAGATAATGAGCACATTCATTTTTAAACACTCTTACTCCATCCCTCATTTTCTCCCACTTATCACTCCCTACCCACCAAATTGTAAGGTTCATTTTCAACATTCTCTCTTTTTTTAATGAAGTAGTAATTTATACAAAGGGATTTAAATTCCACAAGTCAGGTTATGAGTACAATGCATCTTGATCAATATTACCCATCATTCATTCATTCCAATTCCAATGAACTACCCATTCATTCTCCTCCAATCCCCCCATGCCCTCATTACATAGCCCAATTTTTCATAATGTACATTGAATAGTGACTATTTTTTCATTTGTTTTCCCTCCCTTTTTGTGCCCCCTCTTTTTATCTCCCTACTCTTCCCCAGACAAAACACATTTCAGCTTCCTGGTATTCATTTGTTAAATAATTCCTTCCTTAGCTGTTCAAAGGAGTTATACCATTTGACTCCTTCCCTGAGCATACCATCCTTTAGTATATCATGAAATATATATATATATAATATAGCACATCATATATATCATATATATGTATCTTTTATTTTGAGAAGATCAAGGTTGCTCTTTAACAAGAAGGTCTATATGATTCTATATTGTTTAGACCCCTCCCTCCCTTTGGCCCTAGTAACCTTCATGTGTCCCTTTCAAAACAGGGCATGCTTCACCTAGTAATCAGTAGGAACTTCACCATCTTCCCAGTCTATTTTACTTTCTAACTGACAAGCACTAATGCACAAAAGGCAACAAAATATAACACAAAAGATAATGACTTATTTTGCTGTATGACTTTCTGTTTTTTGAAATTCAAACACTTGTATCAAAATGGACACATTTTTTAAAAGAACCTTCATTACAAAGAACAGCAACATGCATTGGGATTACAACCTAAGTAGAATAAACAGATCATGAATATTTATGTGGCTTGGGAAAGACTTGTATTACACACTCTGTATTGTTGAACTAAATAATTATGCAAAGATAGTTTCATTTAAAATAACAAATGCCATATTTCAGTTTGTCTTCAACAGTTTTAATGCATATTGATAATGGAAGGAAATAGCTTCTATTTAAATACAATACACTTAAGTTGGAAAAATGCCATTACAGCATATTTTAAAATGCTAAAATGTCTGGAATTGTGTTAGAGTAAGAGCTAACAAAGGTCTAAATGCTGACTGATGTTAAGAATGAGACATAATTACTTCATATGAAGCAAATATACTTCTAAGTTTTAGTCTGATAATTCCTTTATGCATTTGTTCTGTTTGTCCAGTTTGACCTGAATATACAACAAAATGCACAGGGAACTTTAGAAATCATTCTGGGTTAGGAGCAGAGTGACATATCTCTTTTAGGAAGTCAACTGAGTAACAATCTCTATGATAGTTCATGTAATTAGTCTTAAAAAAAAGAGTTTGTGGTCTTAATGTCTACATAATAACCATTTGGAGATACAAAAATATGTTACTAGATGCACAAAGAAGATAATAATACAAAGCACATCAAAGTATTTTACTAAAGTACAAGATGGTAAGAGCTAAATACCCTCAACCATGGGTTTAGGAATCAGAAAGATGTCTCTTTAAATTCAGTTTTCCAATTTTTACTATCTTTGAACCTCCATTTCAGTGCACATAAAGCATTTGCTACATAGGATAATGTGGATGCAAGATAGTTGCAATATTTTTTTCTTTTTCCTCCCTTTTATCTCAATGTCACTCTTATCAGTACCAATATAATCCTATTCACATGGTACCCGAAATTCATACCCCCTTTCCATCTGTAATAGAACCATAATCTTTGCATGTGTTCTGCTGATGCAAATAATTTTCTTCTTTAAACTTAAGTCTAGAGAAAATTTTATCAACACATTATTTTACAACAAATGATTATTTATGGTAATCTTTTGATAAGATAAAAATTTTGCTTTCCTAGGAGAAAAGTGAAGAAAACATTCTCAATTATTGCAATAATGTTAGGAGACAAAAGGAATAAAATTCTTTTAAGTATTCTCTTCTGATATATGAAGATAGATTTGTCCTATTTAAAAATTTTACTTTTTGTTACAATTAAAGATTGGTTTAACATGAAAATCTCACAGAGAACTGGTGGCCTTTTCCCCTACTTTCAGACTGGTACTTCGTTAACAGTTTACACCTTAGTACCTGTGGTTAGTTTGAAGAAAGGAAATGGGAGGACCTGTTAACCAAGCTGAAACTTGAAATTGAAATTCAGTGCTTCTATTTGATTGACATGTTTATAGTTGCTGCATGCTCAGCAATTTTCTAACACCATTCAGAATTTCAGAGAACTTTTTAGGTTTGTATTTCCAAGGCTTTACTTTTTTTCCAGCTGGTATATAGTTATAGGTCCTATATAGAGCAAGCTAAATTATTCAAATTTCTGTTGCAGAAAAACACTAAAACCACACACACAACAAAACAAAACAGTTTTTTTTCCTCCCCAGCACATATAATTTTCTCAATCTGTCTTGTCCATCATGTGGTCACATCTTAACCATCAGACTGGAGACAGATGTGCCACTTCCAGTCTTTTTCAGAATGACTCATCACAGTGAAAGCTTAGACATCTTTTCATTCTAGTAGAATGGAATGAAAAACCATGGATGACTTTGGCAGCAATTTGTTAAACATGGAAATATCAGATGAAAAATGAACTTTTGAATGATGGCCTCCCAACTGGAAAGATAGCACTGGACTTTCACATAAGAATAAATGCTTATTTCAGTAATCAACTGATACTTTGTGGTGTCACCATTACAAAAATTAGACTATATTAGCCTACAGATATGCAGATGTTCTATAACTATAGACAGATAAATAATATACAGATGACCATTAAAATAAATGCTGTGGAAGAAGGCAGCTATGCTATATTTTACTATGGTTTATATTGCTTTTAAATGCATAAGATATATATTACATAACTCATAATAATACACCACGTATATATGCATTATATAATATATAGTGGTATACTTATGCATATATATATGTAAATTATGTCACATTATATACATCTATGTCACACATATTGTAATGGCAAAAAATGAAAGAAGTTTGACAAGAGTAAATGCACTGTGCTGTTGTTAAGGTGAGAAACTATGAGACTTAGGTGTAGTACTATAATAAAGTAATTGCAGAAGACTGAAGATAGGAGCATTATCTGAGAGCAGTGAAAATTTTTTCAATATTGGAAAGTCATCTTAGTGTGATGCCACACTAAGAACTGCTTTGTG
The DNA here is from genome assembly GCF_024711535.1 of Dipodomys merriami. NCBI lineage: Eukaryota > Metazoa > Chordata > Mammalia > Rodentia > Heteromyidae > Dipodomys > Dipodomys merriami. Next base: position 46,222,108 of record NW_027205603.1, read on the forward strand.
AAAGGAAAGAGAGTGGCAAAGTCATGGCACTACCTGATTTGTTAGGTTGGGAAAGAGGGCATGTTAGATACATGTGAACAGAGAGAGCATCGTCACCATCACTACCAATTCCCATTAGAACTATTGGGAATGTTTGGTACATAGGATTTCAAGCCAGCTGTACTGGTTCCTATAATCCTAATTATTCAAGAAGCTGAGATCTGAGGATTTTTGAAGCCAGTCAGAGCAGGAATATCTATGAGAATATCTCTAATTAACCACCAAAAAGCCAAAGGCTCAAATGGTAGAGCTAAAGAGCTAAGGGACAGCACCCAGGCACTGTGTTGAAGCTCAAGGATTAGCACAAAAATAAAATAAAACAACAACAACATCATCAACAAAACCCCTACGATTTCAGAAATGGAGAAAATAGTATTCAAAATAACAGAAGTCTTACTTTAGAGCTAAAGATGTAAAAAGATAAAATGAGAAAAATAGAGAATGTAATAACAAAGATAAAGGTTTCATCAGCAATCTGTTCTGTGTGGTGTTAAAATCTTGAGAAATGTTTGTGTAGAAGAAAGACATTGATATTGAAATATTATATTGAAATATTATGTCTCTTCATTATTTAAATATAAACTATTCCATTCACTCATGTACCTTGACCTTAGCTTTTGTTCAATAAAATACCTGCTTTTTCTTCTTGTGCATCTGGAAACAGAAACATTCATTTGTTTGCAAAACCGTTATTACTAGTCAATATTTGTGGGGTTTTGTAACTATAAATTAATGCTGTTTTTTCAAAAATATTTATAATTCTGTTCCACTTTAGGAGATATACTAAGCAGATTTAGTGATTTGTTCTACACCTATAAAAATGGATGTTAAGTGAATTTGGACTATACCAGAGCTAATGATATGTGGCTACCTATAATTCTATCTTTTGGAAATTTGTTTCAGAAGGTTTAGATAAAAGTAATCATATATCTATGTATAAAAAATATATCTGTGTATAAATATCTAACTTAGAAAGTGACAAATTCAATGTCTTAATAATTTCAATTTATATGTATTTTCATAAATTCTCAAAATCTGAAGATATTTAATTATCAGAATAGATAATATTCATTTTAATTGAAACCAAGAGCATTGGAAATATAAATTAAAATCAGATACATTATGCACTATAAAGATAAGATATGACTAGTAGAGTCAAAATACTTTACGTACATGCATTGTAAATGAAGAAGGAAACTGGTTTTAGAGAAAGAGGGTGTAAAGGGAAGATGACAGAGGGGAGTGACTGATGAAAATGCACTGTAAACATAAATTGACATGTTTAAATTAAATCCTCTTGTACAACTAATTAATAAAAAAAGCTCTAAACCAATGAATAAAGTACCCATCTCTAGAGTTGTGATTTATTTTTAATCATGTATGATAATACTTTCCATATTGGAAATTCTGAATTGTCTCTTATGTCTTGATTGGCATAGAACAGTCAACAGACAGATTAAGGTAGCTAATTGATTTGGGGAGTTTTCATTTCAGTAATGACCTTGAGCCTTTGCTGTTTGGAACGAGCTCAGATTGTGTTGTGGGGCTCTAGTAAAGATCTATCGTCAAATCAATTACAAAAACCACAGACCATCTGATCCTTCTCTTGAAATTAACTAGTGAAAGGAGGTCAGCACACCTTCAAGTGACACGGTGAATTATTATGTTCTCAATGACCCAGGAAAGAAAGCACTAGTGATTGATGGGAGGTGCTATTTAAATGAGAATTGAATTCTGGAATCATACATGTAGCCATGACCATGAAAACCACCAGAATCTAAAATCTTTTATAATAATTTCTTAATAATCCAGCACATATTAATTCATATGATTTGTTTCCCATTTTGATAATTCAACTAAATAAAGTTATACTTAAGATGACAACTTTGAAACAGGGGTTATACCATGGGGGTAGAACATACAAAAGAAACAAAAAAAATCACATAGTACATTATAAGTACATTAAAAACAACAGCAACAAAGATAAAACCTCTTGTGTCCCTATCTTGGGGTTCATTTCGCTTAGCATCATCTTATATGGTCATATGTAAATAGCTTTTGACCTTTTCTGCTTGTCCTAGACATATACTAGTTATTGCAAATAAGGGAACCATGGGGCCTATGTTTCTTTGGGCATGGCTTACTTCACTTAATATAATTGTTTTAAGTCTTTCTGTTTCCTAGCAAATGGAGTGGTATCATTCTTTCTTATGGAGGCATAAAATTTCATTACATATATATGCTCTCTCTCTCTCTCTCTCTCTCTCTATATATATATATATATATATATATATATATGTATATATACAAACACACAAACACTCACACACACCATATTTTCTTGATCCATTCATCCACTTAGGGGCATCTGTTTTCACTGTATTTGATTCTGGTATCCTGCATCTTGTATATACATTTTTTTAATTTGGGAGGGGAAGGGAAATAAAATGCTGAAATAAGGATACAAGTTGACCCATTTTAGCAATGAGAAGTACAAGACACTACATATCCGGGAGGGGGAGGGAGGAGCTGAGGAGGAGGGGAGGAAAGAGACCATAGGGGAAAAACAAAGAGGGGGTAACAATGCTCAATAGGAAATGTACTCATTACCTTACTCATGTAACTGTGATCCCTCTGTACAGAACCTTTCCAATAAAAAATATGGTTCAACTAATTTACATTTTTGCTAACAGTATTAAAAGATCCCTTCATCTACTCAATTATAACTGATGTTTGCGGTCGTTTTTTGATGGTTTCCACTAGAGTGAAATGGAATTTCAATGTTTGATTTACATTTTTTATAGTAAGGATGTTGGTATTTTTCAAGTTTATTAGTCATTTATATTTCTTTTGAAAACTGCCTGTTCAGTTTGCCCACTTGTGACTTGATTGTCTGCTCTTTTGATGTTAATCTTTTGTCAGATGAATAGTTGGCCAAGACTTTTTCTTATTCAGTAGGCTGTCTTTTTACCCTGCTAATTGTTTCCTTTGACGTGCAGAAGCCTCTAAATGTTATGTAATTCCATTTGTCAATAGTTGGTATTAGATTTCTTGAGCTATTGAAATGCTATTCAGAAATTAATTAACTATACCAAATCTTCAAGTGTTCCTTCTAGTAAATTCAAAGCTTCTAGTCTTGCATTAAGATCTTTGGCCAATTTTGCATTGATTATTGGACAGAAATAAGGATCTAGTTTAGTCTTCCACATTTAGATACCCATTAGTTCCAGTCATTATTAGCAGAAGAGACTTTCTTTTCTTCAGTGTGTGTTTTAGGATTTTGTTGACAATCAGACAGCTATAGGTATGGGATTAAATCTTTTATTATATTCTATTGATGTATGTGCTGATTTTGTGCCAGTACCATGCTGGTTTTGTTACAATGGTTTTGTAATACAATTTGAAGTCAGGTTTTGTAATATCTCCAGCACTGCTATTTTTACTCAAGATTTCTTTGGCTATTTTTAGTCTTTTGTGCTTCTAACTGAATTTAAGTACTGACATTTTTATTTTTTATCAAAAATGTCCTGGGCATTTCGATGGGGGTTGGATTGAATTTACAAATTGCTCTTGGTAGTATAACTATTTTTTATAACATTGGTTCTGCAAATCTATAAAAATGAGAGTTCTTTCTATCTTCTAGTTTCTAAAGTCACTTTTTGACCATGATATAATGGTTAAGTGTATGGGCTTCAATATTTAAATACATGGGAATTTAGTTTATAAGGTACCTTATTTAGAATTGCATGTCCTTGATTAAACAACTTACTCTTTGAAGTTTTGATTTGGTTAGATGTAAAATGAGGTTAGCAATAGTTTTGTTTTGAAAAGGTACCATTAGAAAATGTACATAAACTGAATATTTAGAATTTTAATATAATTAAGGAGAATTAGTTACTATTATGGCCAAAGAATCAGTAAATATTCCTTTATATTGAAGCCTTAAGCTATTAAATTAAATAGGAAGGCTTCAAGACCTGAGTCTATAGTATTTTATTTGCAAGTTTTTGTGTACTTATTAATGTATCTATTATAGTATTTAGTGTAATTTTTGGTATAGTACTTAGCATGTAATCTTGACTTTGTGTGTATTCCTAGGCGACAGAGAATCAATGTTGCTTTTTGACTTGTGCTAAGAATACAAATTGCTGTACTATCTTTGTAAGGAACAAACTGGGTATATAAGATACATTCTTAAATCACTGAAGTTCACATTTAATGTCCAAGTCTATTAATATAGATATAGATATAGAAAGTTAGATATAGAAAGTTAACATCTATGTGCCTAGAAATTTATTACATTTATTTACAGAGTAGATATTTTTGTCATCTTTGGTTTCTGGAGTTTCTTTCATTTTGGCATTATAGCATTCTTGGGACTGGGGAGAAGTTTCAAATGGAAAAGTGAATCTTCTTTCCAACATTATCCTCTTCTTTCTTTTAAACAGATCCAACTGACAAGGAAATCTCAATTTGGTCTTGCTTTGTACTTAGCAATGTTCCTGTCAGTAAGGTTTGAAAAATGCTGTGAGGTGCCATGAAGCACCCTGTGGAGTGTTTTTCTCTCTGGAGATCTTAAAGAAAAATGTAGCTCTGATATTTATAGCCTTTCTCGGTCAAAGGTCAAAAATGGGGGAAAAATCTCCTCAAATTCTCATGAGAAGAAACAAGGAGAAAGAAGAAAAAGTGGTAGAACAGGATTTTCTACATAAACACCATTTCAATATGAGTACTTGGAATTTGTCATTGTATTTAATATATCTGCCTGGAGAAGTAGGAATGATTATGAAATGTATAACTATGATAAGAAGTGAAGAGAAATAGATTTTAAAAATTGTTTTTTCACAAGGCCATGGTAAGGCTACCAGCACAACTATGTTTATCGCAGCATTATTTACCATAGTTAAGATATGGAACCAACCAAGATGTCCCTTAGTAGATGAATGGATCAAGAAAATGTGGTATATATATACAATGGAATTCTATACCTCCATCAGAAAGAATGACATTGCCCCATTTGTTAGGAAATTAAAAGACTTAGAAAAATTATATTCAGTGAAGTAAGCCAGGCCCAAAGAAACATAGGTCCCATGGTTTCTCTTATTTACAATAACTAGTACATGTGTGGGACAAGCAGAAAAGGCCAAAAGCTATGTATCTATGACCATATAAGATGATGTTAAATGAAATGAACCCCAAGATAGGGACACAAATATCATTTTTTTCTTTCTTGGTATTGTTTCTAACATATTTACAATGTACCATGTGATTTTTTGTTTCTTTGTATGTTCCTCCCCTACAGTATAATCCCTGTTTTCACTGTATTTGATGTTGGTGCCCTGCATCTTATATATACACTTCTCTAATTCAGGGAGGGGAAGTGAAAAAGCAAAATGCTTAAATAAGGATACAGGTTAACCCATTGTACCAATGAGATGTACAAAACACTATGTGGAAAATGAACTTTACAACTTCAGTGGTGGCGGTGTTATTGTGTAGGTGGGAGGGAAGGGATGGTAGGGGGAAAACAAAGGAGGACACAACAATGCTCAATAGGAAATGTATTCGATAAGTTGCTCATGTAAATATAACCCCTCTGTACAGCATTTTTAAAATAAAAAATGTACAAAAAAAGAAAAATTGTTTTTCAAAGTAAAGAAATTTTTATTGGCAATTTTTAACAATCTGGCAATCTGTTTGGGACAAACACCTATGTTAATAATAGTAACATATTTAAGTAACATTCTAAACCAATAGCAGAATTGTGAAAACCAATGCATGATTATCAGTTGATGCAATTAAAGATCACAGCAGAGTGCAGAATCTTTACCTCTTTTGGTCAAACCAAAGTTTCCATTGGGAAGAAACAAAGTTGGTGATAAATCATATCAGAGCTCAAACTGTGATAGCTGCAAACACAAATTGTTAAACCTTCAGTGTAGTTGTGTTCTGTTAAAATGTGTAATGGTTTTTAACTGAGTTCTCTTCATCACATTCAGGAACACTAAGGAAACAAAGTAGTTGGGAGAAGCAAAAACCAAGTCAATATAGAGAACATAACAAACCCTGGAGATAACTGTGCAATATTCCAAAAAAAAAAAAGAAAAGAAAAGAAAAGAAAAAGAACTAAGCAAAGCCAAAAAAAATTCTTGTACTCCACAACTGCCTGGTCTGCACATGGGTAATAGGATAGATTTAAAAACCTTATAAATGGAGAAATTAAAAGGACAGCCATGGGCAATCTCAGGAAGATGCCAAGGCTCCAAAGGGAATCTACACAACTGTCTCTGAGAAAGCAGAGGTGTTATTGTGCACAGACTTTTGTGAGAGAAGAAACTTCCAGGCGGCCTCTTTAAGAAGACAGATCTGCCCACAGGTCAGTAGCAGCAGCTGCACTGGCGGCCAGAGACAGCCAGGAGTAAGACACCAGAGACAGAGTGAGGGCAGCTTTTCACTCATCTCCAGTGCAATCTGGATGAACAGGAGTGGAAGACCACAGCCTGCTGATCGCAGACCATTGCAGAGAAAACCCATCACAATGCGGAAGGTTTGACTTTCCAAGGGAAAACGTGAGTACCTCACAAAAGCCATCCTCACTGTGCCCAGGGAACAGTGTCTGGAAAGAAGCTCCCCACCTACCTGAGAAGAACACCATCTTTGATACTGGCACAGATGTGGCCCCAGCAGCTAACAGGTAACATGGACCTAAGAGGCGGTGACTGTGGCACCATTTTTTCAGCAGGGCCAAATCTGACCAGTGAATCAGCTCCACCCAGGGGAAGGTTGCCCTAGCCAGGAGCAGGTAGCTCCTCCTAGGGAGTGTCAGCTTTACCAAGACGCAGCCTGACCGCTCTGCACTAACAAACACATTCCAGTTGTATAGTAGCTAAACCTGCAGCTTAGCCGGTTCAGGAATTAAAAGCCAAAATTCTGCAAAATCTCACAGATATACAGGGAGAGAGAAAATATGGATAGGCTGTAAAAGCCCAGAGCTGCTCCAGGCTAGGTGGAACCAGAGTCTCTGGAACTGTCTCTGTTGAGAAATCTGTAGTTATTCCAATTGGTTTCCTTTATAGGTAATTTATCTTTCACCATGACAGGTTGGAGGAACTTTCCCTTGGTCTATATTTGATCTTGTGCTGATACAATGTGGCAGTGCGATGTCTTGTTATGGTATGGTCAGTTCTGGGTTTTAAAGGCTTCTTGTATCTGAATGCGTCTATCCTTTTGGATGTTTGGGAAGTTCTTTGCTAGGATTCTGACAAATACATTTCGTATTCCCTTAACTTCCTTCTCTAGACCCTTCTCAATATCTATTAGCCCTAAATTAGGTATTCTGATGATGTCTTCTCGCAGTTGAATGGACTAATGAAAATGAAGGAGTGGAGGACCAGAGATAGAGAAAAACAGGTTGAGGTGAAATTAGAAGAAACATTAAGAGATATAATAAAAATAGAAGGAGGAGCAAAGAAGAATAAAGGAATGTGGAAATGGAAAGAAACAAAAGGAAGAAAACTGAGACCTAAATCCAGAGAGAAAAAAAATAAAGAAATAAAGAAATAAAAAATTAAAAATATGTATGTGTAAATTAATGATACTAAAATTAAAAACATTAAGATTGAGTAATAGAAAATTTAGTAATCAAAATATAGCCTGATTTAAGTATGTACACAATTGAGGAGGAAGCCAAGTAATTACTGTAGGCTGTGCATTTAGGAATTAACGGAACAGTAATGAAGAAGATAAAAATGTGAAAAATAGGGAAAAAAATTAAAATTAGGGAAAAAATCTTTAATTTATTTGGGGGATCTTGTGTCTGCACTATGTCTGCTATCCCGTCTCTGGATGGAGCTTTTGATTTCTTTGCAGTGGTCACTTTTTCTTGTGGCTTAGTTTGTTTCTCATTCATGGTGTGACGTTTTCTCTGCATCCATCTGTGGCCAACGGGCTGTGGTCTTCCACTTCTAATCATCCAGTTTGAACTGGAGGTGAGTAAAAAGCCATGTGCACTCTGTCTCTCCCGTCTTTGTTCCAGCTGCGTCTGGTTGCCACCACCACGGCTGCCTGAACTTTCCTCTCTTGCAAAAGTCTGTGTACAATTACGGCTTATTTGGTGTTACTTTCTAGGTTCAGACTATTTGGTAAAACTCAAAAACATGGATTTCTCAGGTACAGCTGTGTAGGTTCCCTGTTGACCCTCTGCCATCTTCCTGAGATCGATACTTAATTTTTATACTATCTCTTTACCAGGTAATAATTAGGAAGTGTGAAAAACTTATTAATTTTACATAATGATTTTCCAGAAGACAAGAGAATGTGGACAGTTTTTAGTATAATTAGACTTAGAATAACAAGATTATGATCAATAAGAATTAAGAGACCATTTGCAAAAGGTTTATTTATAGAATTGATACAGAAACCAGATTTCTCTTTCAAATGTAGAAACCTCATAAAAGCCTCATTAAAAATATATTTGATGAGATCATTTGCTAACATCTCTTGCTTTAACTTCAATAAGTATTTTACAAGGAAAGAGGACTATATGTAAAAGTTAAAGAATTTTTTGTTCTAATTTGACAGGTGGTGATTTAATTAATAATCAACAAAATGGCATTTTAAATTCATGTCAGATAGTAGTGTATGACATCTATTGATTTTGTATTATTGGACTGAATATTGTCATCATTATTTCTGTATAGCATGCTTCAGGAAGAATGTGAATTAGTGAATTATGCTGTATCATACAAAGTTCTTTTCTTTTGCTCTGTGAAATGTGTGACATGTCATAAATGTTATAAAATTTCATACTGTTAGTAGCAAGATTCTCTCAAATTATAAGTATTACATATATTTATATATGGAAGTGTATAAAACATTTTTCAATAGTCTGTAGCCATTAAATTAATTATTCATTTAAACTTTATGAATCACCTTCTGCTAAACAATCTGATGAATACAATATGGCTATTATATGTGGTGAGTAAAATTAGATGTGTCTAGATCTGAAATAGTAGTAGTACACCAAACAGTACTGACCTTGTCCTTTAGGAAATAAATCTCTAGGTGACTCCATATAAAGAAGAGTAACTTGGAATTGTTGTTCTTTCCTGTACCTAAGATGTCATGTCCCCTTGATGATAGATCCAGAATTAGTCTCCTTTTTACTAGTCTATAACTCCTCAAATAAAGGCCACCATTGTCTTCCATGTGGATTAAATGGTTCTTCAGTTGTTTTCCTGATTCTACCTCTGCCAGTTTCTGGTCTCTCCACCAATAAGCCAAGAGATAGTAAGCAAATAAGAGGAATAATCTTGCCTTAACATACTCCATTGGATTCTTTTCTTTTATGCCAGAAATAGAGCTTGAACTCAGTGCCTTACATTGTTCTACTCATAGATGGTACTCTACCACTTGAGCCAGGCCTCCACTTTTGGCTTTTTGCTAGTTAAAGAGAAATGAGTGCCTATGAGATTTGTCTGCCTGGTCTGTTTCCTTGATCCTCTGATCTCAGCCTCCTGAATAGCTATTATTATAAGTATGAGTCATAGGCACCTGGCTTCCTTTGGATTCTTACCTCAAATTCCTACAAAGTTATAAATTTCTAAGAAATATAAGAAGCAGCAGCCTGAAACGTACTTTCTTTGCCCACATTTATATGATGAAGTGCTCTCCTATTGAAAGATGTGTCTCAAGGATCACTTAATAGAAAATAATGTCTAGAAGTCTGAGTATGAAATAGTAAATATTGCCGGATGCCAGTGGCGCGCAACTATTATCCTACCTACTCAGGAGGCTGAGATCTGAGGATCATGGTTCAAAGCCAGCCTGGGCAGGAAAGTCCATGAGACTCTTATCTCCAATTAACCACCATAAAACTGGAAGTGACACTGTGGCTGAAGTGGTAGAGCACTAGCCTTGCGCTGAAGAGCAGAGATAGTGCCTAGACCCAGAGTTCAAGCCTCATGACCACCACTACCACCATCAACAACAATAAAGAAAGAAATAGCAATTTATTTTTTGGTGTGGAAACTCTGTTTAGTTCTGAAGAATTAAAATGAAGATTATAATGAAAATTGATAACCTTATAATATTTGTAGCTATACCCTATCTACTTGACTAAAATAAGGGGGAAAAACAGGCAGTGATCTGTTTTAAGATAGAGAAACTTTTCACCCTTATAAAAATCAGTTAAAAATGGATTAAACTGAAACTCTGAAACTATTGCAAGAAAACATACAAGATATAGGTATATGTAAAAATTTTTGGAATAAGGGCCTGGACATTGTCTCTGAGATTTTTTTGCTCAAGGATAGTGCTCTACCACTCAAACGACAGCTCCACTTGTTGATTGTTGGTGATTTATCAGAGATAAGAATCTCATGGGCTGGCGGTCCCATCTGGGCTGTCTTTTAATGGGGGATCTCAGCCTCCTGATTAGCTGGGAATATAGATATGAGCCACTGACGACTGGTTAAATAGGACTCTTACAGGTCAAGATATACTAACAAGAGTTGATAATGAGAAAAAACAGATTTAAAAGTTTTACTCAGCAAATGAAGCAATAAACAGAGTAAGTTGACAGCCTACTTAATGACTGAAAATCATTGCCAACTCTAAAACAGGTATTAGTACCCAGAGTATTTAAAGAAGTCTAAAACAAACAAACAAACCAAAAAACAAAAATCGTGAGCAGACGATATCCAACCAATAAGTGGGCAATTGGGCTGATAGATAGTTCTCAAAAAGTACTAATGGGAAATAAGTAAATGAAAAGAAATATTCATCATCTTTACCCATGAGGGAAATACACATGAAAACAACACTAAGACTCTATCTTACCCCTTAAGAATGGAAATCATCAATTAATAAACAACTACAAGAAAGGAAAGAAAAGAAACAACAATGAATGCTGGCAAGAATGTGGGCAGAGGACTCTATGTAAATTAGCTGAGTCTCTATAGAAATTAGTATAGATGTTTTTCAAAATGTTTAAAACAGAGCTAACATATGAACCAGATATACTATTTCTAGGTATATGTGCAAAAAACCAGTCAGCTTACCATAGATATATCTGGATACCCATGTTTAGTGTGACACTATTCACAATAGCTAAATATGAAATCAGCCTATATGTCTCTCAATGGGTAAATAGTACATATACATAAAGGAGTTTTAATTCAGCAATAAGAATAGAATTATATTATTTGCAGGAAAATGGATAGAACTGGAGATCATTAAACAAAATAAGCCTAGAGCAGAAAGATAATTCTGGCATATTTTTCATGTTGCAGAATGAAGATACTTAAAAGCAAGACATGGAAAGGTAAGAAAGAAAGTAAAGAAACATGCAAGTTGAATGGGATTCTTTAGGATGGAGAAGACCATAAAGAGGGAGTAGAGAAGACAAGAAATGATAATAGGGTGAATATAATACGTCTACATATGTGCCCTAGCCAACAATTTATTGTGTATAATTTATCTATATGGAGGTCTTTTGCCATGACAAAATGAAGGGGAGATATATACCTTCCAAGGTAAAAAAAATTGTATGAGAACCAAGTTTTAGAAATAAAATGTGGCTATAATTTTCAAACTTCTTTAAAATTTTGTTGTAAGAAATAATTATATGTAAAGTTTGTTTTCAACACAGTGTATTGTAAGTCTAATTGTTACAACTTTGGTGTGGGTGGGGGAGGAATCCGGGAGGTAGCAGGGAAGGGATAGTAGGGAAAACAAGGGAGGAGGTAACCATGCTCGATAGGAAATGTACTCATTACCTTGCTCATGTAACTGTAACCCCCTGTACAGTATCTTTACAATAAGAAAAAGAGAAAAAAATAATTATACGTAGTTATTCCATTTTGTCTGTAATAAATCACTACAGATTAGCTTCCTTGTCCCCCAAGTATTCATAATAGTAGGTTAAAAGTCTGGAGGAGCTTGGCTACATTCTCATGATTGTGGCAGAGTTTGGGTGACAATTTTCAATCTACTTTTTTGAAGAAAAATAAGTTTGTCTGTTTCATTTACTCTTTTAGTATCTATTTCCTTAGTTTTTGCTCTGATTGTAATTATTTTCTAATTTTCATTTTGCCCAGTTCTTATTTTCCTAAGATTTTGAAGTTTATCATAGGTTAGGTTATTTACTTGGTCTTTGAGGTTTTTTTGTTGTTGTTGGTGGTGGTGGTAGTGGTGGTTGTGGGTCTTAAACTAGCACTGTCCCTGAGCTGTTTTGCTCAAAGCTAGGGTTCTACCACATTGAGTCACAATACCACTTCCAGTTTTGATTGTTAACTGGAGATAAGACTCTAGGATTATAGGAGTGAGCCACCAGCATCTACCTTCTCTTTGAATTTTTTGTTCATAGCTATGAACTTCCCACTAGAATTTCACTGATTCTAGGAAGAGATTTTTTTTCAATTGTATTTTATCCTAAGAAAGGTGATTTTTTTTCACTTTGTGACACTTGGATTTGAACTCAGGGTCTTTGTGCTTGCTAGGTAGTTATTCAACTGCTGAACCATGCCTCTAGGCCTCTGTATTTTGCACTGATTTTTTTTTTGTTGTTATTGTGAAAATACTGTACAGAGGGGTTACAATTACATGGGCAAGATAATGAGTACATTTCTTATCAAGCATTGTAGCCTTCTCCTTTGTTTCCCCTTCCCATCCCTTCCCATCCTCCCCCCACCCTCCCCCACCCACTCCTCCTCCCCCCCACCAAAGATGTAAAGTTCGTTTTTCCACACAACGACTTGTACAGCTCATTAAGTTCTTACCTCCTGCTTGAGTGTGTTGCTTGACTACAATCAACCTTTTTAAAAAATATTTCTTACCATATCTGGGATGATAGGTGCATAACATACTGCCAATTATAGCTTGACAAGAGTTTCTATGTGCATATGTGGACTACCCTTGAATCACAATCCTCCTAATTTCCAGTGTCTAAATAGAAGGCAAATAAGATTATAGGTGTGAGTCACCAGCAGCAAACTTCCTAGGATTATTGTTGAGAGATTAGAAATAATTTCTTTCTCTCTATATATTCATTTTCTCCAGTTAATTTGTGTAGTCTTTGTTCTTTTCTTTCTTCCTTACCTTAGAGGTTTGCTAGTTTGCTGTGTTGAGTTTATACTTTCCTAAGTCTCATTTGTTTATTCTTACTACTTTACTTTTCCTTTTATGAGCTCTTACAATTGTGACTGTCTTTTTTCCTCATCTGCTTATAGAGTTCCCTTAAGTATCTTCTGAAATGCTGGCTTAATATTCATCAGTTGATTCCATTTGTGTTCATGCTGAAGTTATTTCTCCATTAAGTGTGCTGACATAGTAATCTTTGTGGACAGCCATTTCCTCTCATGACTTGAAATATATGATTTCACGTGACTTTCAGGATTTCTGCTGAAAAATGTCATATAATTGTGGTGACTCTGCCTTTGCAAAGAACTTTGTGCTTTTCTCATGCATCTTTCAGCATTCTTTGCTCTCTGTATCTTAGAATTTTAAGTATCATAGTATTGAGAGTTTCTTTTCTGGTCATGTCAATTTGGTATTTTAAAAGCTTCTTATAATTTGAAGCTCATGTCTACTGCTCGATTTGGAAATGCTCTGATGCAATTTTACTGAACAGGTTTTTTTTGACATTTAGTTTGCATCACAGATCCTTTTTCTACTCCAAAGAATCAGAATCACAGGCTTACTATCAATCGTGTTACAGATTTCTTCAATGATGTCATGCTTACTTTTTATATTTATTTTTAAATTTCTGAATTCAATAATTTCCCAGCCTTGTCTCAATACCTAGCACTCTTCCTCTTTTTGATTTACTCCATTAATGATGCTTTGTACTGTTTTATATATTATATATGAACTTATATATATATGTGTGTGTATATTAAAGGTAATATACAGAGTAGTTACAGTTACATAAGTCAGGTAATACAGTTCTTTTTAAACAGTGTCACCCCCTTCCCTGGCTAAATCTGACTTTTTCCCTCTCATCCCCATAAGTTGTATAGTGTATTTTCAAGCTACAGTCTAGTGAATATCACTGCTGCATTTGTCCATCCTTTGTCCCACCATTTCTGTGCTCCCCTTACACTATCCCAAACAGATAAACTTATATACATGACACAAGGTACAGAAAACCAAAATAGCAACAAAGAAAAAAACCCCTCTTGTTTCCATTTATGGAGTTCAGTACAATTAATATTTATTTTATGTGATCACATGCACATAGCTATGTTATAAACATAATAGATTTGTACTTCTTCATCAGAAAGAATGATATTATACCATTCACAAGGAAATAGAAAATCTTGGAAAAAATTATATTAAGTAAGCCAGACCCAAAGAAACATAAGCTACCTTGTTCCCCCATTTGTGGTAACACAAATGTGCCAATGAATCTACAATTAAACATACTAGAATGTAAAAGACAAAAAAAATACATCAGAACATGATAAATTATATTGGTCTTTAGACATTCACACAGTGAGATCAAAAGAGGATATTCTTAGGAGAGGATCACAAAGACTCAGTAGCTATGTACATATGTACTGAGTTTTAATTTATTTTTAATAATCTTTTTTTAATCTACAAGAGTTTCACTTTTTATCAGAAGCTTTGGCAAATTTTCTTTTTATTCATTCAATTGTTGATATATGTTAATTCTATCAAATAAAAAAGGCTTCATTTTTAATTTTATAGGTATGAAATGTTCTTTCATCATACCTCTACTTTCTCCATTCCTTGAACTAAATTCTTTACTTTACCCATCTATTATTTAAATTCTCTTTGAGGTCCCTGAACATTTTAAAATATGACTTTTACATTCTTTGTCTAATGTTCTGTTTTAATACCTTTAGATTCAATTGTTGAAGATATGAAATTTTGGACAGGTAATATCTCCTTGCTTTTTGACTTTTCTTAAGTTTTTCCAGTGTAAAATTTGTACATCTCTTGGGATAGATATCTCCTCTGATTTTGTAAGGGTCTGCTTCTTCTTAGTGAATGACCTTCCCTTGAGATTTCAATCCTTACTACAACTCAAAGGAAAAAATGTGAACCACAAACAATAAAAATCCAGCTATTTAAACATAGTTTACAGTCTTCAAACAATTGGAAGTAACAACAGCAATCCCAATAAGGGTAGTAAAGAGAGGCTAAATTACTTAATACTTAGAAATTTAAAGGTACAATATAACCATTGGAAGACACAAGGAGATAGGGAAATGAAAAAGGAAAGAGGAAAAATGTGTGAGATGAAGGCCTGAGAAATTATATAGGTAATAACTATTGCAAAGGATGTATGAAGAAACCCCCAAATTAAAAAAAAAAACAGTTTTTTATATGAAGTTATGACCATCCATTTAACCTTTTCAGTTTGCTATTTCCACATTTAAAAAATGAATTGTTGGGGGCTGGGAAGGTAGCGCAGTGGTAGAGTGCTTGCCTTGCATCCATGAGGCCCTGGGTTCAATTCCTCAGCATCACATAAGCAGAAAAAGCCGGAAGTGGTTCTGTGGCTCAAATGGTAGAGAGCTAGCCTTGAGCTGAAGAGCTGAGGGACAGTGCCCAGGCCCAGAGTTCAGGCCTTCCAACACTCCCCTCCCCACCCCCCCACACAATGAATTGTTGATTGAAATGAGAGCTAAGGTATATTTTTGCCTTCATTTGTCATTATTTCCCACTGCTGATTTACAGATATCCTTAAGGTTTTACCCACACTCCACCTTTGCTTTCTCCTCCTCAGTACCTCCAACCTCTTCTCACATTGTGGTGTGTTGATCCTAGCAATATTTTGGAAATAAAACACTGGGTATTATCTGTGCTTCTGCATAGCAAGTTTATTCCAAATATTTTGGGAATTAATTAGTAGAAGCATAATTTATAAATAATTAGGGAAACATAGATATTTTAGAATAGACATCAAAATAACATTGCAAATGATTCAGTTATGAGTTTATGCAGTTTTGGGTTAGTTGATTTAGGTATGTCTTACTATATGGTATTAAAAAATCGAATACTTTTTTTAGTTTGGAAGTTACATATATGCTGAACTATTTTTGTCACTTTCTATATTGGGTACATTATATTTCATATCTGTGCTTTTAAAAACATTTTTCTAATACATTAAATTGCTTTATGTTCTTTTATATATGAAGTAGATTGCATCCTGCTCATTGGAGCATGTTATTATCCCAACTATTCAGTTAGCAGAGGCAGGAGGATTTCATGTTTGAGGCAAGTTCAGTAAGAGTTTGTAAAATTGTAACAAAAAGTAAAATAAAAGAAGGATGTACTCATAGTTCTATTGGGAGACTATGATCTTGAGTTCAATTCCAGTATTGAAAAGCAAAACAAAACAAAAGTTAAGTTTTTGCACTCTCTCTCTTTCTCTTTTGCTCACTCTCATCTTTGTTTATTTACTTGTTTACATTGCTATCTTTTAATCAGTGTCTTATAATTAAAATGTTCTATAATCATAGTTCATTCATGGAGTAGGGTGAGAAAGGCAGCTCATTTTCTGACATTCTCATTTCAGATGAATACTGGTATAGTCAAGTTTTTTCCATATGTCTTGAATCATTATGTTATTGAATTACTGTTTAGTCTTCCAATCTAAATTGTAATCATTTATAAAACAATTGAAGTTACAATGAGTCTTCTTTTAAAAGGAAAATATTAGAGCACTTCACAATTGATTAGCTCTTAGATTTGGAAATGATCAGGGTTTGAGCAGAAGATAATTTAGAAGTGTTGTACCACTTCACATGTTTTTCAGATCTCTTCAGTGAGGGAAATGGTGGTATTCTGCAAACGGCAGTAAGGGTGCAAAATAATCCAAGAGCTCAAGTGCTTCAGTGTGAGCGCAATGGGGTGCTTTGCTTGCACATCACACAGCAATCGAAAATTGTTGAAGTGGTTCAAGTGGTTCGCTTTTCCAGAAGAGTTTTCAGTTTTTCCTCCTTTGAGTACTTTAAATTTTTGAATGTTTGAATAATTTCTCAACATTTTGTACGCACCCCTGTGCTTGATGATCAGTAGATGATATTCAGTAGAAATATTGAACAATTGAGTTGAATCTAGGTGACTGTGAAGTGATTAGATATCATAGATATCAAGCAGTAACAATTAATACATGAATCCAGGGTGACTTTTGAAAAGCACAATGCAAAATAGAACTAATGTTCAGAAACACTTGACTACAGTGGAGATTTTTTTTGAGGGGGCAGAGATAATTTTGTTTGGTTTTAGTGTTGATTAACATGGATGTTGATTTTAGTTTTTAAAAACCCATTAGGTAAACGGCATTTTCAAACATTTCAACAAACTTGAAAACAGATTAAAAGTTGTTAAGATATAAACATTTGATAGCACAACATGAGATTCTAAAAGCTTTAAAAACTCATCTAACCTTTAATCCAACAATAAACATACAACTTTAGAACTGTTAGTGCAGAACTTTAAATAATTCCCTCAGTTTATTTTATTTTATGTTATTTTTAAAAACAGTATTATTTTAATACTCAGTTGGCTCATTTTAAGTTAATCTAGTCCATGTTTAATGCATATACTATATGATAGACACCATTCATCTCATATTTTCTGAGCACTTACTGTGTGCCAGGAGCTCTGTTGGGCATTATAAATGTCATATAGACAGAATATCTGTTGTCATAAACTTTAAAACTATAAAAAATAGGAATCCCCAAAATCAATCCTATTTTGGAAACCCAGAAAAATAAAGTGAAAATGCTTATCACAATCCCTATGTGAGAGTCAGAACCAAGGTTTTCTTTTTCAGTAAAATAATCTGTCTTTTGAGTAGGAGCATTTCTTTCTCCTGGTTCCATCTTAGTTTTATTTTCCTCTTGAATTTTGTGAAGAGACAATGTCAAATGAGCAGAAATGAGTAGAAATACAATGTTAATCTAAATCAAGCATAATTTAACTTTAGTTGCAGGAAAAATATCAATGAATAAAATAACCAAATGGCCCATACATCAGTTGAGACAAATTCTTCATGTCCAGATATTACTTTAGATATTGCAGACTGAAAATCTAACATACTGATAATCTAAAAGTTAGAAAAATATGAATTTATTATAGAATAAATACTGTCACTGAAGAAAATTCAAGGAAAAGTAATCATAAGGACAGAGTTTATGTATAGAATTGTAATAAGAAAAATTTGCTGAGCTGCTGAGGAGGAGGGAGAAGATGGCAAAATACAAACTTTTACCATCTATTCTGTCAATGTAAGAACCATGTTAGCAAAGGCAAAACTGTATTTAACCATGGGAAAGAGATAAAGAGTACCAGGAATCTTGAAACGATGGGATTCTTGCAAAGCCCATTAAAACAAACCAAAACAAAACAAACAAACAGACAAACAAAACAGAAGAAATGAGGAGGAAGGAAGATAATCAGTGTCCATTACAAGGTAATGAGACATGCTGATATGTCTGGTAGACAAAGCTGTGTGAACAAGCACCTATCTTTCCTAAGTTTCCAAACCAAGGCAGTGACTGTCCCAGTTTGACAGCGTGGCACCATAGAAGAAAACTACTTTCTCACTACAGGTATCTCTGAGAGCGATAGTGAAGCATCATTTTGTGGGAGTGCTTACTATGTTGGAGACTGATTCACTCAAGGAATATGATAACAAGGAGCAATGGCAGCTTCAGGAGTCTTGAGACAAGTGGTCACAGTGTCTGGGAGGAAAATGGCCATGAGAGCTTGGTCATAGAGGTGAAGAGGTTCTGATGTCAACATAATGTGAAGTTGACTTAACCAGGAGCTCAGATGGGGAAGGGTGTTGAGGTGAACATCTTCAATTACCCGAGGATCAGAGAAGTGGACCATGAAGCTCATAATTAATGGAGTATTTTACATCTGATTCTGTTTGCTGGCCACAGGTATTTGTTTCCAAGTAGCATTGGAGACTGAACTACTCTGGAGATTTGAAAACCAATGGCCTAGTGAATCTTAGAATGTAGTGACTGGATGGGTGTCAGCCACAGAAGTGGTTGTGGAGAAGGAGCAGGTCTGATGTGGATCCTCTAAGATGTTTAGGTGACAGTTCACTTGGGTGGTAAAAGATGCAGTGGTCAGTATCCCCTCCTTTGCTTATGCAAGTCACCTTCCCCGGGGATCATTACATACATGTCACTAAAGCAATGGCTGGTGAAATGCCTAGAATGCTTTTCATCTAGGAGCTTCTTAGTGGCTGCAAGTATTTGATGTCATGTGGAGCTCAGAGCTCTGAACACAGGATCTGTGTGATCCCTGGTTTCTTTCTTCTGACAGGAGCTGTGAGCCAGATCCAGAAGCTTTGAGACCACCAAGCAGAGCTCCTGATTTCTAATGCAGAACTTAATGGTGAGTTTTCTTCACCCAATGTTTAACACATTCATAGAATACCTATAGGTTTGGATGCTGCCAGTGTAGGGGCATAAACTGAGGGAACCTGTGTGCTCAGTGGAAACCTACCTATTCCACAGAATAAAGGGGTCTTTTAGTCAGGACTTTTAGTACACAAAGAAGGAAGGCTTCCAAGATGAAAGCATTAGAAACAACAAAAAAAATCAAGCCTCACTGACCCACCCTAAGTCCACATTTATCATGAACACATATACTAAAAGAGTTAAGAGAGATTCTAAATAGAGTTTTTCCCATGCTCCTGGATTGGAGGATCAACATCGTGAAAATGGCAACTCTTCCCAAGGCTATCTACAAATTCAACGAGATACCTATCAATATTCTAACCTCATTCTCCAAAGAAATAGAAGAGGCAATCCAAAAACCCTGAATAGTGAAAACAATCCTTAACGAAAGAACAGTGCTGGAGGAATATCAACACCAAATTTCAAACTCTACTACAAAGCCATAGTAATCAAAACAGCTTGGTACAAGAAGAGACCCCAGGACCAATGGAATAGAATTGAAAACCCAGAAATGAACCCACAGACCTATAGTCACTTAATCTTCGATAAGGGAGCTAAAAAAATAGAATGGAAGAAAGACAGCCTCTTTAGTAAATGGTGCTGGCAAAACTGGTTAACTATTTGCAGAAAACTAAAGCTAGATCCTTATATATCACCCTGCACCAGAATCAATAATTCTAATAACAACAGATGCTGGATCAAAGACCTCGGAGTCAAAACAGACACCCTGAAAACATTACAGGACAGAATAAGAGAAACCCTAGGTCTCCTTGGCACAGGCTGAAATTTTCTTAATAGAGACCCAGAAACAACAAATCAAAGAAAGGTTGGAAATGGGATTGCATGAAGTTGCAGAGCTTCTGCAGGGCAAATGACATAGCTAGCAAGATCAATAGAAAGCCCACGGATTGGGAGAAGATCTTCACTAGCCATACAATGGACAAGGATCTCATATCTAAAATATACCTTGAACTCAAAAAATTAAATCCCCCAACAACAAATCCTCAAAGAAACAACTGCCCAATAAATAAGTGGGCTAAAGACTTCAAGAGAAACTTCTCTGCAGAGGAAATAAGAATGGCCAATAGACACATGATGTGATACTCAACCTCGCTAGCCATAAAAGAAATGCAAATCAAAACAAAATTGAGATACCACCTCACTCCAGTTAGAGTAGTTGTAATCAAGAACTCTAATAACAACAGATGCTGGAGGGGATGTGGCCAGAAGGGATCCCTACTGCATTGTTGGTGGGAGTGTAAACTTGTTCAACCACTTTGGAAAGCAGATTGGAGGTTCCTCAAAAGACTCCACATAGAAATCCCTTATAACCCAGCAATCCCACTTTTCGGCATTTACCCAAATGATCACAAACAAGACCACACTAAAGCTACCAGCACTACTATGTTTATTGCAGCAGTATTTACCATAGCCAAGATATGGAACAAAACCAGGCCCTCAGTAGATGAATGGATCAAGAAAATGTGGTGTATATACACAATGGAATTCTATGCCTCTATCAGAAAGAATGACATCTCCACATTTGTTAGGAAATGGAAAGACTTGGAAAAAATTATATTAAGTAAAGTAAGCCAGGCCAAAGAAACATAGGTCCCATGGTTTCCCTTACTTGCAATAACTAGTATATGTCTGAGTGAAGCAGAAAAGGTCAGATACGATGATGTCAAACAAAATGAACCCTAAGATAAGGACACAAGTGGTTTTTTCTTTCTTCTATTGTATCTAACATAGTTATAAGGTACCACATGATTTTTTGTTATTTTGTATGTCCCTCCCCCACGGTATAACCTGTTTTCACTGTATTTGATGTTGGTATAATTTGGGGAGCAGAAGGGAAAAAAACAAATTGTTTAATTAGGGATACAGGTTGACCCATTGCAACAATGAGACGTATGAGACACTATGTCGAAAAATGAGCTTTACAATTTAGGCATGGGAGGGGTTGAGAGTGGGGGGTGGCATGGGGGCAGTGTAGTTGTGGAGATGGGAGGGAAGGGATGGTAGGGGAAAAACAAAGGAGGCAAAAATGCTTGATAAGAAATGTACTCATAAAAGAAGCATAGGTCCCATGATTTCCCTTATTTGCAATATCTAGTATATGTATGAGTCAAGCAGAAAAGGCCAGATAAGGTGATGTTAGGAAAATGAACCCTAAGATATGTATTTTAAATGTTTTTTTCTTTCATGCATTTGTTTCTACCGCAATTATAAGATATTTCTTTGTTGCTTTGTATGTCCCTCCCCCACAGTATAACCCATGCTTTCACTGTATTTGATGTCCGTATAATTTGTGGAGGGGAAGGGGAAAAACAAGTTGTTTAAATAAGGATACAGGTGGAACTGTTGCAACAATGAGAAGTACAAGTTGTCATGTCAAAAACGAACTTTACAACTTGGGGGGGGGGGAGGATTGGGTGGGGAGGAGGGAGGCTTGGAAGGGATGGGAAGGAGAAACAAAGGAAGAGGCTTCAATGCTTGATAGGAAATGTACTCACTATCTTTCCCATGTAATTGTCACCCCTCTGTACAGTATTTTCACAATAAAAAAAAAGAAATGTACTCATTACCTTGCTCATGTGATTGTAATCCCTCTGTATAGTATTTTCACAAGAAAAATTTATAAAAAATAAATAGAGTTTTCCACCTGAGTAATACTGGGGATCAGGACTGGGTTTCTGAGCATATGGGAGCAAATTTGACGATCTAGGTATCCTGCTCCAATTCAGGAGTGAGATACTATACCTCAGCTTTGTTTCTAAACATGCTTGCCTGGACGCTAAGAATTGTTCCACCGAACGAGTATAGGAGATTAAAAGACCTAAAAATTACTTTGTTTTAAACAAATGTCATTGTTTAAGCATCTATCATTACAGGAACACAAAAATATGAAAACAAAAGCAAAAAAATCTCATACATATAGCTAAAATTCCAATCATACTATTTTGTTAAATGATATTTTGTTATTTTAGATTGCAGTAACAGTAATTGAACAACCACTGTATTTATGCAAAATACTGTACATATAAGAGAAACGGTGTGACAAAAGTTGAACCAATTCAGCAATGAAACCCACTAGACACTATGTTGGTAATGAACTATACAATTTGGGGAGGAAGAAAGTAGGAGGAGAAAAACTCGAAGATAATGGGAGAGGAGGTATCACTGTTCCAAAGGAAAATATTAATTACTTGATTTATGTAATTGTAACTCCAATGTACATCACTTTTACAATAATTTTTTTTAAAAATATTGAACATTAGAGTTAATTTTCCCCCATATCTTTGCCAGCATTTATTGACTGGAATGGGAGAGAATGGGGGAGCAGATGACACTGTCCAAAAAGAAATATACTCATTATCTGATGCATATAAATGTAAGCCCTCTGCATATATAAAGTAAATTCTAAAATAATGCCATACATTACTCTATAAAGCTTTACTGTTTCCAATGTAGCCAAAGGGCTAATTGTCAAGCACATTTTTTGATATTTAAAAAACTGTAGTTTGTATTCTTTATTTTAATTCTAATATTGTAAACCCACTATATAGTTATAAAATTTTTGTGTATCACTTCAGATAAAACAATGTTAGCAACTATCTATACAAAATGAAATCTCCATAGTCATTATTTTCACTATTATAATATACCACCCATCTCTAGCTGGAATGTTTCCTAAAACACAGATGGAACAATTTCATTCTTATTCTGTTATTCAAATGGTTTCAAGAATTCTTCACTGTCTACTCTTAAAAATTTTGGTTCAAGGTATATGAGCAGTATGCTAAATTCTAAATGCTAAAAATGCTATTCCCATATACTTTCCTTTGACTTGCTTTGAGTTACTGGAATTGGATCCTATTAATATTTTTCTAGGTCACCTGATTCTTTGTAAGGCATTATCCATACTGAGTACTGGGGAGACCTTATGCAAGGCTGTTTTTCTTTTTTTTATTTGTTATCAGAGGATAAGCATCACTTTTCTAAGCTAGTTTTAGACTTCTTTGCAAGTCTGTCAGAAGCATGGTCTAATATTGTCCCTTGTTCAGCAGATTTTTCTGGCAACCCAATAAACAGCTTCATGCTTGTTTTGTCTATATACCATTCTACAGTAGTGATCTCACTCATATAAGCTTTTCCAAGTGTAGGGTTCCTTCAATTCTTTCTTCAGTTCCCCAAACAGTAGTTACATCATACATGTTTGATTCTTGCATTCTTTAGAGTTTCCTATTGTATTCTTTTGAATCTGAGTAACTTTTAATACTTGAGCATTTTTCATTTCCAGTTTTTACTGGTTTAATTACTATAATGATTTCCTATAATGATTTCCTATAATTACTATAATGATTTCCTATAATGATTGGTAGGTACTTTGTCCACTTGATTTATTTAGTCCCTAGTCTACATATGGAGAATTATTTGAAGGAGTATATAGAATATCATACTGTTTTGTACCACCTTCCTTCTTGATCTATTAGCTCATTCTTGATTTTCATTTTGTCTAAGAATCAGATCCAATGTCTTCTCTTTCCTAATGTTTTCAGAAAAGGGGAAGTTTGCTTTCTGTGTTTATGTATCTTTATCACATCTCTTGTATAGAATTTATCTCCTATTTAACATTGTGTTTTAAATTCATTCTCAAAATTCTCTACCAACTAGTCAGGGTCATTTAACACAGACTAAGCTTCCTGTCAGACATTTGTTGCCTATTTGAATAGAATCCTCCCCCTTCTATAATTTTACATTGTAATGGTGAGGTTCTAAGGTTGTGTGAATTCCAGAAAATATTCTTTATCTCTATTCTGAATAGTTTAAATGTTGGATGACTTTTTTGCCTTGTCTAAATCTACAGAGCAAATTGCTCTGTAGATCAGGGAGCTAACACACTATAGCGACTTTTGTAACTCTGAACACCATGCTGTTAGCAACTGGACCTAGGCCAAGACACATTTCTCTTTGACAATTAAACTTCCATCATTTAGTAATGATGAGTACTAGCAACCTTTGACACAGACCAGAAAAAAAGGCTACGATCTAGACAGGAAAGGTATTTGAGCTCATCATTTACCCTTGAAGCCATTCTCTACATCTGATGTTGAATGACTATAGCCCTCAGTCACCAGAAGACTACAAAACACATTCATCCTATTTTAAAGAATATAATTGTGCTTTTGATTTAAATTAGGTGAGCATGTTTTGGAAGAACATAAAACATTTTAATTATTAAATTTTGGTATGATATATGTATATATAATATATACATGTATTGATATGTACACATATACACAGAAATTTGGCATCTATAAAACCAAAAACCCAAACCAGCCAGTCATATATGGTAGTGAATACCTGTAAATCAGCTACTCACAAGATGAAGGCAGAAGGATGGAAAATTTGAGGCCAGCCTGGGAAAAGTTAATGATGGATTGTCTCAAAATAAAAATAAAAATGATAGGGCTTTGGGTATAACTCAAAAGGTAGAATGCACACAGAACTTAATCCAAGTACTGCAAAAAAGAAAAAGGGAAAAGAAAAAAAAGATCATATCTCATGTACAGCATATCTATCTCAACAGCTAATTACAAATGTTACTGTCAAAATTTGAAATATTTAGCCTTTGTTTCATTCACAAATGGAATATGCAAAACAAGTTTTAGAATGTATTTGGAAATTTGTAGTGTATACAAAATAAATCCAAGTTTAATTTCTCATGCAAGTAAATTGCAGTTAATATTAGTACATTTTAACCCTCTTCTGATCCCAGTAATAAAATTAAGCTACCCTGTTATTCTTTAGTCAGAAGTTATACTTCATTGATGGGTTTCTAACTCTTTATATGTTTATTCTTCTTTTAGCAAGAAATGTTCATTAACAAATAATCTGAAAATTAGTGAATTATATTCCCTTAAATATGCCAGAAAATGCTTCCAATAATATAAAGACAAAAGTCTAGGTAAGATGTCATATTTCTATTCTAAGATGTGAGTACTAAATATAAAGACTATAAAGAAGTTTACATAATCAAATTTTCTCTTGTCAAAACATTTTTCTCTTAACTTCTTGTCATTCATGTTTCCCCCAAATGCCATTACATTACTATACACAAAATCTTTGCTGCATATTTCAAAAGATTTATTTTTTATGAGAATAAGAATTTTTTTATTTTTCTACATAACTCAATGGCTCCTTGGAAATTAAGTTTTACTATTCAGGTCACAGTTATACTTCTTGAATTATATTCATTTCAAACGGATTGTTAAAAGGGACTTTTTCTGCTATAATCACAAATAAAAATTTTCGTTCGCAAATCAGCAAATGAAAGAGATTTGTAAGAGATCTATATTTAACTGCCACACAGATTAAAGAGATATGGGAAAATATGTGTATGTGTGTGTGTGTGTGAGAGAGAGAGAGAGAGAGAGAGAGAGAGAGAGAGAGAGAGAGAGAGAGAGAGAGAGAGAGAGAGAGAGAGAGAGAGAGAGAGAGAGAGAGAGAGAGAAAATATGTGTATGTGTGTGTGTGAGAGAGAGAGAGAGAAAGACAGACAGAGGGCTGGGAAGAAGTATCCTGGGGTTTGAACTCTGGGCCTGGGCACTGTCCTTGAGCTTTTGTGCTCAAGGCTAGCACTCTACTACTTGAGCAATATCTCTACTTCTGTCTTTTTGGTGGTTAATTGGCAATAAGCATTCCACAGATTTTCCTGCCCAGGCCTACTTTGTGCTCAATCCATAGAATTCAGCCTCTGAGTAGCTAGGATTACAGGTATGCATTACAGGTTTAAGCCACTGGTGCTAGGCTTCCCTTTCTTTCTTTGCCTTTTAAAAATAGCCTTTACTATTGTGTTTATATACATGTATATAAGGTACTTGCATCACATTCACTGTCCTTCAACATTATCTCCCCCAACACTGGTTTGAGATAATGTCTCTAACTTTTTGTGGACTAGCCTTAACTTATAAGACATCTTTGTAGCTGGGATCTCAAGTACTTGCCACCACATCTAGTCATTCCAGCTCTTAATCTTTTTGAAAATTATTGAAGGTTTATGACTAATAACTTAGTCTTTTCTAGATAGCTTACTTGAAAATATATATGCATTTAGTTAACATGAAATTGAGGATTGTTGAATTTTTCCATAGATTCTACATTGCTTTTCAAAAAAGATAACACATTTTTTCTATTATGTTTTGCTTAGAATTAAGAGTACTTTGTAAACTCAGCATAATGTTTACATAGAGTTAATTAGTTAAAAAATGGAATGATGACTAATGTTTTGGTTGTATGCCAGTATTGCTTAATGTTGTATCACAAATCAACTAATGATGTACTATTTCAAATTTCACTAAAAAATGATGTTTTATTTAGATATGTATAGCAAAGAATCTAAATAGACCTGCAAAAAGTAGCTCTTACTGTATTTGATGTTGGTATAATTTGTGGAGGGGAAGGGCAAAAACAAATCGTTTAAATAAGGATACAGGTGGACCCATTGCAACAATGAGATGTACAAGTCGTTATGTTGAAAAAAGAACTTTACACCTTTGGGGGGGTAGGAGATGGGAAGGGATGGGATGGGGAAACAAAGGAGGAGGCAACAATGCTTGATAAGAAATGTACTCATTATCTTGCCCATGTAATTGTAACCCTCTGTACAGTATTTTCACAATAAAAATTTATAAAAAGATTATAAACATTTCTGTTCTTTTGTGCCTATCATAATTTGCAAGATACTTCCAGTGTTACAGCCTGGAAAGTAGGAGGTCTTTTTTTTTTTTTTTTTTTTTTTTTTTGCATTGTGAATAGTTGGAAAGGGCAAAGGTTGTAAACATACACAAATGAGGATCATATTCTGATATGACACGTTTACCTGACATGCCTCCATATTCCAGAAAGTACCTTGCAAATTGTGGGAGAAGTGGGTCACGAAAGCTTGTGGAGATGTCAAACTACAGTGCCTAACTGCTCTTATCTCTTAACATGTCACGGTCAGTGATCATTAAGGTTCTCTGATTTTGCCCAAAACATTGTGGAAATCCAAACTCACTGCCAATCATCACTTAGAATTACCATTGTCTTTTGGAGCAGTCACCATAGCAACAGTAGCGAATTCATTAAAAGTATGATAGATTCCCTGATACACTAAAACAAACATGCACATTTGTAGGATGGAAACTTTAAGTTTTCCACTTGCTTTTATAGGATTCAAATGAAACAAACAAACAAAAAAAAACCAACCTTACTTTTTCCTTATGGAATGACAAAGGATATCAAGCTTTTTCCCTAAGAAAATGCATATCTGAAAAATATTTCCAGTGAAAAGCTGAATATTTTATTTGGTTATATTGACCAGTTAAAAAATAAGAATAATGATGACTGCACGGACATACTCTATAGAAGAGTTATATAAATTAAGAGAAGGTCTGCAGCTGTTTACCTACAAAGCAACTGATGTGCCTAGAATTCCTAAAGTAGCATTACTGTAGAGTTACAGTATTATTATTATTCTTTCAAATATAAACTAATTACTTTAAATCAAGTAACTTAAGTAACATATACTCTTATTTTTACCTTACTATTTTTGTTTTTGGTCTTCCATCTCTATTTTCATCCTTTATTGTGACAAGAGATTGGAAATACTGCTATTTATCATTTCTATAAAATATAATTTCTCCTTTGTTGCTATCAAGCATGAGTGGGACTCTCTTGTTCCTGATACTACCAACAAAAGTGGACATTTCTTCAATGGTGATAGTGAGGATTTTTTGTTACTGTCTTATTTAGAGTTTTTTCCCCCTTTTTCTTCTTTCTAGTTGGTGCTATTAGAACATTCTCTCAATAAGTATTAGAAACTTAGTTGCCAGTGTGATAGTCTTGAGAGGCGAAAGAGTAAAGAGCTCTCATGGATGGATCAAGGCCATTATTATCTTGTTATCACAGGAGTGTGATAACAAATCATGACTTTGACCTCTTTCCCTATATTTTGATGCTGTATCTATCCTATGTTATAAGATAGCAAGGAAGTCCTCACCAGATGTAGCCCCTGAATCATAGATTCCAGAACTTTTAGCTTATAGACTTTGAGCCAAATAAACTCCTATTGTTTATAAATTAGTCTGTGGTAGTCTGTTACAGCAACAAAAAGTGAATGAAGGCAGTTAAATTTACCAGATAGGTCAAAAATAGGTACTTTACACACTGTGTGTACTATGTATTCATGGTTTCCTCCTTTATTATTTCTAGTTTAGTTAACCCCTTGGATTTACTTTTAAGACACTTTACTCATTCTGTTTGAAATCTACAAAATCTTGCAAGTTGGTCATTCTTTTTTTCAGCCTAAATCAGAGTGATTAGTCCATAGTCACTAAATTGAAAAATTGAAGAACTACAATACAAATTTTGTTTTCTACTTTGAGTGTGCTACTTATCTTAATGGAAATTGACCTTTGTTGTCAGAATCAAATGAAGTGAGCACTGTCCATCCCTTAGTAAACATAAACCTAAACACAGTAATGTGGCTTTGCTTCTTTAAATCAGAATTACCTCCTATATAGAAGCCAATATCCTTTGGAGTGCCATCTGTCACTTCATACAAAAAGTTCCTTTGTTTTTAAAAAAAATTTTTTATTGTAAAGATACTGTACAGAGGGGTTACAGCTACAGGAGTAAGGTAATGAGTACATTTCCTATTGAGCATTGTTATCCCCTCCTTTGTTTTTCCCCACTATCTCCTCCCTCCTCTCCTCCCCTCCCCCCCCCCCAGGGAAATTGTAAAGTTTTCAACATAGTGTCTTGTATGTCTCACTGTTACAATGGGTCAACCTGTATCCTTGTTTCAGCATATTGTTATTTCCCCTCCCCTCTCCAAATTAGAAAAATGTATATACAAGATGCAGGGCACCAGAATCAAATATAGTGACAACAGGGGTTATAGCACAGGGGAAAGAATATACAAAAGAAACAAAAAAATCACATAGTACATTAAAAACAACAACAACAAAGAAAAAAAAACTCTTGTGTCCATATTTTGGGATTCATTTCACTTAGCATCATCTTATATGGTCATATATACATAGCTTTTGAAATTTGCTGCTCATCTGGTAGGATTACCCTAGATGTATACTAGTTATTGCAAATAAGGGAAACCATGGTGGAGGAAATGATCTTTTATTTTTCAACTCTACCTAACTCCTTTCTACTCTTCTCTCTCCCACTGTCTCTTATCTGCCTTTTTTAGAGTGAAGAGTAAAATATATGTTCAAGTTCAATTTCTACTTTCATTTCAATACTCAAATGTACATGTATTGTGAACATTTCCATCTGAGTCATTTTTTCTAATTACATGAATGGGTGGTAATAAAACAGAATATATATGATGTCTGAAACAGTCGATACTTTATAAATATTGGTTTTCTTCTCTTTGTGCAAAAATCAGGTCTTACAATCTCATGTCTCATGAACTCAAAGAATGTCACCAAAACTACATTTAATTTGATGCCTAGCAGTACCCATTAGAGAGCAATTAACGTCTTTTGTGTTCTTTGCCACACTATGCCTTTGTTGTTTGTTTATTGAACACAGCTTCTTTCTGGACAGGAAAAGAAAAAGTCTTGATATTCTACCTTTGCTGTTGCTTATTTATTTATTTATTATTATTATTTTTTGGGGGGTCCGGTTGTGGGGGTTGAACTCTGGGCCTGGGTGCTATCCCTCAGCTCTTCAGCTCAAGGCTAGCGCTCTACCACTTGAGCCACAGTGCCACTTCTGGCTTTTTTCTTTTTGCTTATGTGGTGCTGAGGAATTGAACCCAGGGCCTCAGGCATGCAAGGCAAGCGCTCTACCACTGAGCCACCTTCCCAGCCCCGTTTGCTGATGTTTATTATAGACCAATTTCTATCATTTTTCTTTTTGGATATTGATCCTTTCCAAATGTTCTTCCAAAGCTGATGGTTTATTTTTCTAGATTGAAATCTTGTCTTCTCTATATATTAATTATTCTCAGCTCACCTATGAACCCTGAAGTTCCAGTTCTTCCTGTCCAATTCGTGTCCCCTCAGCTGCTTTACCTGACCTCCACCTCAGTCCTTCATAATCATTTGACACTGTCTGAAAAATTTCCACTTTGCTTAGGATATTTCCCAAGCAACCCTAGCCCTATCATGCTTTCTTGCTTCTCTCGTTTCCTTCTTTCTTGGGCTTATTTTCTGACTTCTATTTTCCCTACCCTCCAACCCCAGTGTTTATCTTATTTTCTATGTTTTCAGTTCTTGCCTGTTAGCTTCTCTCATATCTATTTTTATCTTTTCTTCTTTCCCATTTTTCCCCCCTGCCTGTGATCCAATCTCTCATCTTCTAAACAAACAATGTTTTTTTTTTACCCAGTACCAAGAGGATGCACTAAAAGAAGTAATAACATATTTGTAAAGAACATAAATGTTTATGTAATACAAAATATATGGCAAAAGAGAAATTCTATGTTTGGGAGTGATTTTTGTAGGCAGTTAGATTGTTCTGTGGTGAGTATTATATGAAACATTCAATTTCCAATGCTAACGAGTAGAGGTTTGATGTGTGTCCAGTAAATGAGAGCATGTCGGAGGAGACCTTGGAGAAATCATAACCTTGCTAGGAGGTGGCACAAAATTAATTCTGAATTTTTAGTGCTTTCAATTTCTCACATGTGATTCCATTGTTGTGTCACGTCTGTCACTTGACGGCCATGCCAGGTGGCTTACTGATGTGATCATTCGGTTTCATTGTTAGTTGCCTGGAATGTATTTAGCAGCTCATGCTGTCGGCTTGCTTGTTGCCTGTTAAGTCTTTGGGGTTTTTTTTTTGTTGTTGTTCTTTGTTCAAAATGAATTTGTGATTTTTTTCCCAGATATTTGCAAAGTGGCAGCATACCATGTTGACATCTCTTTTTGTTAAGTGTCAAATTTTTTAGGATTTTAGTTTTTAGATGCTTTTGAAAGCAAAATTTATGTTTGAATATATAAATAGGTAGCTGATTCAAGCAAGACACTGCCTACTGATTTCTCATGACATTTGGTTTTAAATGGAGATTATTATGTACTATGAAATAATTCCAATACTTGGTATTAATATAGAAATATAATAAGGTTTCACATGTCATATTCACTGAGATTTACTTCAATACTGTGGAAAAGGTAGTGCAAATCTTGTTCCTTCAAGTTACAGAAAAGATAAAGCATTCCAGAAGGCTTATACCATTGTGAAAGGCATGTGTCCAAGCTGATGTCAGATTGGAATACTTAGGCTCTCTATGCTTAATCCTAAATCAATTCTTTCCCCCCAAATTTAATGTTTTAGTTCATTCATGCTACTATTATAAAGTATCATCATAGATAGCTTATCAACATTAGTAATTCATTTTTCCACTCTTGGAAGCTAAGAAGTCACAGATCAAGGCAGATTCAGTATGTGGGGAGGGTCTGCCTTTGTTATGAAAGAAAACCCGGTGAAGGGGAGTGAATGTAAGAGGTCAGCCTAATAAGGCTCATCCTAATTAGGAGTACTCTGAATTCATCATAGTATCACCTCCCAAGTGTTCTACCTTCTTACATCATCCTTAAGGGGAGATGGAGCTCAGTGCATGAATTTGGGTAGATACATGATTTTGGACCATAACACTTCTTGCATATAAATATTTCTAGAATATAGAATTGCCTTAATACCTCCACATGAATATTAATTTACCTTTTCTGCTACAATTTTCATAATAACTACAATATTTCATGCCTCTTTAGTTGCTTTATTTCTTATCCTAAATACAGATCTATAACTCCAAATGCAAACAAAGAATATGACATGAGAAAAATTTAGTATGTATCCAGTCAATCCTGTAGGAGGTGCTAGGTTGTTTTTTTTTTTTTTTGCTTAATTTATGTACATATATCTGACTGTGCACTGTTTCTACTTTTCTGTATTAATCAATTCCTAAACAAATTCTTTATCTAACACGTTTTTTTGTCAGTCATGGGACTTGAACTCTGGGCAAGCACTCTATCTCTTGAGCCATAGCGCCACTTCCAGTTTTCTAGTGGTTAAGTGGAGATAAGAGTCTCACGGACTTTTTGGACCTGGCTGGCTTTGAACAATGATCCTCAGATCTCAGTCTCCTGAGTAGCTAGGATTACAGTGGTGAGCCACCAGTGCCCGGCTAACACTTTGTTTTTAATTTCATGAGAAAGGAAAGAAAAATAAAGCCACTAAAAGGAAATGGAAAAAGACATGAGTTGTGCTATAACTCCTGCATAAATTCAAATTTAGACACTTTGTCTGAGGAGTGTTAGACAAATATTTTTTACATGAGAAATTTGTAATCATATCAACAACTTGGATAAATACACAGTAATCTCTCTCTAAGTCATGACAGAACCCAGTTATAGAGATTATAGATCAGCAATATTTCACATAAACACAGGTACATGTAAATATACATGTATTGCTCAAAAGCCAACCAGTAGCATTCAATTCACTCAACTACTTTAATTTT
This sequence comes from Dipodomys merriami, assembly GCF_024711535.1. Taxonomy (NCBI): domain Eukaryota; kingdom Metazoa; phylum Chordata; class Mammalia; order Rodentia; family Heteromyidae; genus Dipodomys; species Dipodomys merriami. Next base: position 46,255,129 of record NW_027205603.1, read on the forward strand.
CTATTGTTGAGATATGAACAGACCTCACTAGTATAAAACCATATAAATTCATTTTGTTACAGTTTCCAGGGATGTAGAACCTGATAACTTACTTGGGACCTCTATTCAGAATTTTCATAGTGGATATCAACATTTCTAGTCAGTTGTGTTTTTTAAGATAATGTAGTTGTTGGTAGAAATCACTATATTTCTGTTAAAAGGCCACCATCACCATTTTCTTACTGATGATCAACAGAGGGTTATTCTGAGCCCCTTATATATTTGTCATATAGTCTTCTCTCAAGCCTTTCTCACAATAGGCAGACTCCTTCTATCCCAACAGGAGGATACTTACTCCATTCTTCTAAGACCTAGTCTTATGCGATATAACATATTCATGAGAATGATTGACTACCACTTCACCTTTACTATGTAATATAACCTCATCAAGGTTGTATCTGTTTACCACCTTTTAAGTATTCTATTGGCTCAAAGCAAGACAACATTCTACTCACACTGAAGGGAGAGATTGTGAAAAGAATGGTTCATTGAGTGTTATCTTGGCATGTTCTTGAACATATTAATTTACAAGGGAGAATTTTTTAAGAGGAGCAAGCATGTGTTTCTTTTTTTTTTCTACTGAAGCACAAAAGAAAAACATCAAATACTAATTATAGAGAATCTGATATGCACTACCTATTAAAAATATCACTGAAAGGATTCAAGATTTCCCTTGTTCATTCATAACAAACTGTGTTAGTCAGCTTTCTAGAACCGTGACAAAATACCTGAGAAAATCAACTTAGAAGAAAGATGTTATCTATTTCATAGTCTCAAAGGGTTTGTCCATGGCGTGGCCTACAATGAGGCAGAATAACCATTGCACAGAGAATGTGTCTTTCTCATAATAATGAAAGAGCTATGCTCTTCTCATGATAACAAAAAGGTTGTTGTTGTTGTTGTTGTTGTTGTGTGTGTGTGTGTGTGTGTGTGTGTGTGTGTGTGTGTGTGTGAGAGAGAGAGAGAGAGAGAGAGAGAGAGAGAGAGAGAGAGCAGTCTTACTCCAGTACCCCTGCAATAGAATGCCTTTAATGATCTAACGCCCACTTCCTGAAAGATCCATTACTTCCCAATTGTGCTGTAGAGGGACGGTAAGTTTTCCAATTCACCGACTTTGGACATACTTAAGATGTAAATCATGCCTAAGATCAGTAGCTCATATGATTTTGCTCACTATTTTCTATCAAATATTATAGCTTGTCATTGTTTCCTGTTGTTTTTTTCTCTTTTGTTTGCAACTTGATGCATCTCTAATGAATAGATTATTTCAGACCTTATTAGTGTCAGTCTAGTTGTCCATTTTTTAATATGAGAATAATTGTAAACAAAATAATCATAAACAATTGAAAATTATGTCCACAATTTTTTCATACAAGAGTACAAATAGGTACTTTGTTTTACTTATTTATTTAAAAATTTTAAAATACCCTCCCCCACAGTATAACCCCTGCTTTCACTGTATTTGATGTCCGTATAATTTGTGGAGGGGAAGGGCAAAAACAAATTGTTTAAATAGGGATACAAGTGGACCCATTGCAACAATGAGATGTACAAGTCGTTATGTTGATAAAAGAACTTTACAACTTTGGTGGGGGTGGTAGTGGGGAGGATTGGGTGGGCAGGAAGGGGGAGGATGAGAAGGGATGGGAAGGGGAAACAAAGGAGGAGGCTACAATGCTTGATAAGATATGTACTCATTATCTTGCCCATGTAATTGTAACCCCTCTGTACAGTATTTCCACAATAAAAAAAATTTAAAATAAAATTCTGAAGTGCCTTTGTGAGTGCTGAGCAAGCCTGCCATCACTCACTTATACCCTTGTCAGGTAAGGCTTAGATATTCTTAAACATGAACTTACATGTTTCTGTTTCTGCAAAGATTATTTTCTATAAGATTATATTGAAATAACTTCTCACTTTAATAGGATTTTTGACAAAACAGTTTCTCATCTGGTAGCTGTATTCAATTTCAAGCATTCCTTCTCACCAAAAATTCCAGATTTGCAGTCTAAGACTTGCAAATAGTCGGCAAATACATAATGAAGGAAGTATAATGTAGAGCTTTGTACTCTATTGGCTGAGGGTCTGAATGACTATAATACTGATGATAATTTATTGTATAACAATAATATTTTACTATTGTAGCATTTAAATAAATCATGTAACAGGGAGGATCCTTTCTGTTCTTATTTATTCCAAGGCGTTTGTTCCAGTTGCATCTCTACTTTCTCATGTTAGAGAAAACCTTAGACATGATTAGCTGTAGGTATCTGTGTCTCATGATATCCAAGCAAAGTCCTTTCTATATTTCATCTTATAATTGTATTTGTGACTTAATGTTTGAAGTGTCAGTCTTTGTAAAATTAGCTCATCTTGTTATGATTTAGAGCTTTGATGTGAGTGAAAGGCTTCCATTGCAATGCAAAGTCACATCTGAGAGTAAACTGCATAGACAAAGAGACTTACAAGACTAGTAAATCAAATACTCTGAGCTGTCTATGTGGATTATGAGATAGTATTTGCATAACTTTGAAGTATTTATACTGATGAAATTACAATAATTAAAATCATTGCTGTGTCAATTGCTAGAAGCCACAAGGCATAGCAATTACTAGCATGCAAATCAGACTTTGTGTAAGCATTTTAAAGAATAATTACCTTATTTGATTCAGATGTGCCTGAAAGGCATTAAGAACCATTTGAGCTATTTTGCCTTCAACAATTTTAAGGCTCGTAGATAATGTTGCTGTTACTATCAATTATTTACTTTTGTGTATCACTTGTCTTTATTTTGGTTGAAACTAAATGCCACAGACAAAATAAAAACACACAACAGTTGCAGTAACGAGGGACAATTTACAATATCAGTTAAATCTATATCTTGCCTCAGCAAACATTTTTCTTTCTAATGGGCTTGGCTCTGCTATGTCATCAGTTTCATGTTAAATAGCTAATGTATACCCAATGTCTACAATCACACAATTTAGGATCAGGGTTGTGAATCGCAGCAAAGGAAATTCCAGAGTAAGAAATCAAGACTTGATGTTGTAGAATATCTTCTCAAACTTATTTGTCACAGGCTATTTATATTTTCCTTGCTGCAAATTTAGTCTTTAAATCCTGAATATTTGACTTCTTAAAGATTACTGCTTTATATATAAAACATGAGATCAGAGCTGGTATCATATCAGAGTATATGATAATTACTTTTCATAAGGTACTTTCTATTAGATTTTGGTAAAGTGACATGCAGGTGGACTTCCGATAATAGTGTGTTTATAAAACAAAAAGGAAGTCCTGCTGTATTGTTGATCTACGGAGCAATTAATTAAAATACCTTATTTCTCAAGGAATATGCCTAATGAATAAGTAGCTGTAAGTCACTAATGGCTGAAATTTTCATGAGACTTAGTACTTAGCATGTCTTCTTTCTTGGGGCTTGCTTTATTTCTTCATATGTCTCAACAACTTCTCTATGCCAAGTTTTTGTTAGTTTTTTTGAAAATTCAGGATGTTTCCTTCATGAAGTCTTGGATATTTTAACATTGTGACTTTGGTTTGTTTTCTGAAAAAATCCTGAAAATACAGAAGATTTGTATTCAAAATTTTCTAAAAAAGTCAGCCTAAAATTAAAATTTCCACCATTGTTTGAAGAAATACTCCTTTTGGAGCAACTATGAAAAAGACATTGATTTCTCATTTTACAAAAAAACAGAAATACATGAAACCCATAAAAATTGTTCAAAATATATTTAGGAAATTAATTTTAGATTATTTATACCAGTGTAATAACTTTACACTCCTGTGAAAAGAAAATATACATAGATGTATTAAACATAGTTATTAATGAATAGGTGAGAAGTGTGCCTCATCCAGATCTAATTTTATCATTCTGTACATTGATATACTTACTCAAGGGATACAGAAAGTGCAATATACACATGTGTTTCTATTCAAGGAAAGTTCTAGGAGAAATTTCTTAGAATTATGTCATGTTTGTTGGCACTCATTAAATATTTGTTTTGTGTTTGAGATAATACTTCTATATAATAAGTATCCACATTTATTAGAATATAAATTTTTCAGAAAAATAGATTTCTTTATGTAGGAAGGAGTTTCTATTATTGTATTTTGCAAGTAAAAGGAGAGTCTGGATTTTATTAGGACAATTCTTGATGTCATTAATGGTTGGACAGCTAAATATGAAAATTTTTATAAATACTTTTTGTAACAAAAAGTGTTGATATGTGGAAAAGAGGCATGGGGCATAGAAGTTCTTATAGAAAATAAAGCTTGTGACAAATTGTAGTGTCTACAGTCTCTGGAAATTAAAAAAAAGATTTATTGGTTTTCCATTTCTATACATTTATTTAAATACAGTCTTCTTTGTTTGGGCATGTCTTTCCCTTTGAATGACTGTGAGTAATCTGTTTGACTTTATTCATGTATGTAAACCTTATTTTCATTACTTTAAATAAAGCTTTCATAGATATGTCCATTCCAATTCTTCTCTTTCTTACAAAGACAATAGAAAATGAAGTTCCACTGGTGGCTCCTAATTACACTGGTTTACAACAACATTTTATGAGACTTAGTTACAGGGCATAGTAAAGTGAATAAGATTGTTCCTTTGTTCCCTATAGCAAAATAAATCGATCATTAATCTGTACACTTCTGGCAGAAAGTTGGGCAATAGGATTTTTTTAGCATCACAATGCATTTGAATAATAGTGTCATTACTGTCAGTCCTCTCTTTAATAAAATATACATGTGCCTAACTGCAATAGATCATAGAGCTCTGAAACATAGCCAGTCAAGATTTACAAAACAAACCAATTTCTTTTAAAGCAGTTTCTAGTTTTCTGCCAGCATTCTGCCTAAAAATTAGCACAAACATCTTGTACATGAGTTTTATCTTGATACTTGAGATAAAATGGTATTGTAGACCACCTGTTCATAAGAAATTTCATTTTATTTTATCTTTTATTAGTTTTTTTTTTTTTGTCGGTCATGGGGCTTGAACTCTGGGCCTGGGTGCTGTCCCTCAGCTCTTCAGCTCAAGGCGAGCGCTCTACCACTTGAGCTACAGCACCACTTCCTATCTTTTATTAGTAAGCACTCATTTATTGCATAGAATCTGAAAGAAAAGTTAAAATATGATGTTTTCATAGTTTGCATTCAAATGTATGCTTATAATTCATGTCTTTGAATAATATGCTTATATTTATGTTCACATTCCTGTAGTTATACTATAGCATCATGCTATCAAACTGAGTATACATTACAGCATAGACTTTACGTGGTCTATTGCAATTGTTCAAAAGCTAGCTTAAAAAGCTTTTCCTGGAACCATTTTGAAAAGGAGTTCCATCTCTTCCTGAGTTCCACCATCAGTATTTGAAGAAATCCCTGGGACTCTGCATTACAAAGAAATTCTCCAAAGATGCTCATGCACTGCAAGTTTGATCATCATTGTCAGCTTTAGTCTGCATGAAGAAGCCCTAGGGAGCCCAGAAGGGTCCCAGGAACCTGAAAAAAAGCTAAGAAATGAACACTGAAGGCTTGATGAATGGGATTTTATTTTCAAAGCAAATAAACTTTTGCTATTTTATATAAAACTACAGTACCTCAGTACAAAATGAAATTTTGCAAGATTTTTTTTTATAATTATCTTTTCTTCCATATATGCAGGTATGGGTGGGGATTTTCTTAACACAAAATCAAAAAATGGATATGTATTTTTTTACTTAGGTATCTATTGTTTCTAATAGGGAAGTAAAGTTGTGGGTTTTTGTTGTTGTTGTTGTTTTGTTCTTCTTTTCTGTCAGTCGTGAGGCTTGAACTCAGGGCCTCAGTGCTTTCCTTGAGCTCTTTTAGTCGAGGCTAGAGCTCTACCACTTTGAGCCATAGATACACTTCTGGGTGGCTAATTAGAGATAAGAGTACTAAGGGGACTTTTTTATTTTTTGCCTGAGCTGGCTTCAAACCATAGTTCCCAGATCTCAGACTCCTGAATAGTTAAGGATTACAGGCACAAGCCACCAGCACCTGGTTGAAATAAAGTCTTTAAGAAAATAAGAAACTAGACAAATTTGGGTGCAATCTATGATATACCTTAATATGTTTTGGAGAGCTCATCAATGCAAGGAGCTTGAAAATGAAATGAAGGTTATATGCTAGAAAGGAGAAATTAAAAACTATCTTGAATTTATAAATTCAAGAGAATAAATTAAGAAACCATTAAATAATAGGTTTTGTGGTTAAAATTTAGTAGGGTATCTCTTATAATTTAAAGTATAAAAAGCAAATCTTTATGTACACAAATCCAAATAGTAAAGGTAAATCATTAGTGCAAACAAGCATTGGAAAATAACTAAATATACTATGCAATACTTGAAGGTTAAGAGTCCATATAGAGAAAGTTATGTAATTCTACAGAGTTATCAGCATAGAACAATATAATAGTAAAATAGAAGTATGTCCACCTTCCAGAAAGAAAACAATGTTAAAATGATGAAAAAATACTATCAAAATGTCACGTATCTCAGAAGTAGTTCATATATTCAACATAATAATTATTAAGAGCCAAATCTACAGAAGGTTGTAAAGTTCTTGCAGAAGAATAAAGCTATAATAATCTGAAGACAATGAAAAAAACTTATTATGCAATGATCACAAGAGATATATTGTAAAATCAAACAGAAGATACATCGTGAAATTCCAGTCACAAAATTAATATTATACTAGCACTGCCTTTAGTAGATTATGTGTGTGTGTGTATGAATATGACAAAAGTTTATATTTCAAACTAATTCAATAATGATAACATATGTATACACATATGTATATACATATATATGTATATATATACATATATATACATTTTTTCTCTGGTCAACAATTTTTCTTCATTTTTATAACACTGTGTTCCTGTGAAAGTTAAGTATCCTTATTATTCTATTATTCTATGCTGACACCTTAGCTGAATCACAGTGTTATCTTATGTAGATCTTCAGTCTTCTCACTGAATTTTCAATAGAGTTGTGAGAACTGGAAATGACTAACTGCTTGAAACCATTAAAACATTAAGATTTTTTTCATATACTGATTAATATACTGATTATTGAATGGTAACTCCTTAGTACAACTATTTAAAGATAATACACATACAACTAAAAAAGAAGATATAGTTAATAGATGAGAATATGAATTGATTATAATGGTATTTCATAAAATTATAAATACCAGGAAGTAATCACATGAATAAGTTAAAATCAAATTTGAAAGTTGAAAACATAAAAAAATATAGTATGTATCTAAAGTAAGGAATAAAGAACATTAAGATAATAAATAATGGGGTAAACATAAATTACCAGTTGTCTTCTTCTCCACATCCATCTTTTCCACTTCTTATTTTTCTTTCTCCTCTTTTCTTTCTTACTACTCCTCTTCTTCCACTTTAATATTTCTGTTTGGGATCCAACCTAAAACTGAACATGCTCAACACTTGCTTTACTAATGAATGGCTCCCCAAATGCTGCCTCTCTTCATATTTTTTATAAGACAATTAGACCACAAGAAATGATAATGAAGTCTGGGATTTTTTGCTATGTTGATAAGTAAGATGTAGGGACAATAATAGCAAAGAGGCAAAGAATGGGATGAGATTACTCTTGTTTGTGTCTCTAACAAGCCTCCCATAGCAGTTAGATCTCTTCTTAATCTGAATTGCACTTGTCCCCTACGTTTCACAGCCTGACTGCTTGTTTTCTTTCTTTTTTTTTAATTGTGAAAATACTGTACAGAGGGGTTACACTTACATGGGCAAGATAATGAGTACATTTCTTATCAAGCATTGTAGCTTCCTCCTTTGTTTCGCCTTCCCATCCCTTCCCATCCTCCCCCCCAATCCTCTTCTCCCCTTTCTCCCCCCCCCAAAGTCGTAAAGTTCATTTCCTGAAGTCTCTTCCTACAATACTACCCGAAGCCTGTCTTGCTAAAGTTCAGATACTAACATTTTCAACACAGACCAACCAGGAGAACATACATTGCTTGAATCTTACTGTTCTATTTTTTCCTTCTGATTATGCATGCCAAGCTGCTCTTCCTTCATCTGTTGATATTCTTTCATGCAAATAAACTCTGACAAATAGATCCATTTGTCACTTCATTATATATATAAAAATAAAGCTCAGTGATGACTGAGGTAGTCCTCAGGTACAAAAAACTAACCTGTTAGCTGAATCAAACAGGAAAATCAGGGACAGAATGGCAAGAACTTAACACACCAAGTTACTTTTTTTTCAGATTTCAGAAGCTCACCAATTGTGTGAACAGATATTATGTAAACTACCTATCTTATGTTCTCTCTATATTTACCTTATATTGAGAGAAAGAAATTTTATTTTTCCAATTGAAACTCTGAATTTCTTTCAATTGTCTGGAAGATTTAAGTGGCAATAAATGCCATGAATTATTCTGAAATGACTTGAGTAAGTTGTAAATTTGATAAGCCTTGTACAGACTGACTTTTCTTCTAGAAACTTCTCAGCTTGTACTTTGATTCCACATTTCACACATATTGTTGGCACCTCCTGAACATATACAATGGACTTGTGAAAACTCAAATCTGACTTTTGTTTCTAGTGGTTTGGAACACTAAACCTGAAGAGCTTCCCTTTCATTGATGGATGAATGAAATGGGCGAGAATACCATCGGAACACAATGGAAACTCTCTTAGAACAGAATTATAATGGATTTATAAAAAGATAATTGCTTTAATTTTTTTAATAAGACAAGTAATAAAATGGTTGTATTAAGCAAAAGGGAAATACTTGAATGACTAAAGAAGCAGAAAGAAAACAAAGTACAATCAAATAAGCAGCAGAGCAATAAAATGCTAGACATAATCTAGTGAGTCATTTATGAAACTAAATAACAGAAGATTGAAGATAATAAAAAAGAAAACTAATGAAAAATTACATATTAATAGTGCATCGTCACAGAATTCAATGTACAAGTAATGATCTTCTCAAAGAAGGAAATGGAACAAATAGAGAATAATCATAAATTCATTAATTTTTTGAATCTATGAAAACTATTTCTCAAGAGCTCATTATGGTCTGGGAAAAATACTGAAAGACAACCCATACTTAGATACTACTTGAGAAACTTGTCTATAGTCTAAAAATGTGGGGGAAAAATATGTAAATATTTAGACAGAAATAAGTAAGAATAAAGAGGACACAGGAAAAAACTTTAAGTTGTTTAATTTAAAAAAATGGACATGTTAAATCTTAATACCCTTTATAACCATTTGAAGTTTAAAATATAAAGAATAAAATATAAACAAATTAGTCAAACTTTCTTGAAAAGATGAAAAGGAGCTAGAATAATTGAATTTGTTTTGTATCAAGATGATTAAAAGCAAATAGATAATAAAGGCATAATAGCAAATAGGAGATACAAGAATACAATGTATTTTTTCTTTTTTCATTGTTATTATAAAGTTGATATACAAAAGGATTACATATACATGTCAGGTAAAAAAGTATATTTCTTTTTAAACAATGTTGCCATTTCTCTCCCTCTCTTCCTGTTTCTCTTTCCCATCCCTCCCACAAGTTGAAGAATCCATTTTTAGCATAGAGTCTAGTGAGTACCCCTGCTGCATTATTTTTACCCTTCCATTTTTGTGCCTCACTTTTCTGTCCCAAAGACAGATAGATGAGAAAAAGATAGAAATAAAACAGAAACAGCAACAAAGAACAAACCTCTTGTTTCCATTTTCTGGAGTTCGCTTCTATAAATATTATTTTGTATAACCACATTTATATAGGCATTGTGCCTTTGTGTTCCTCTCCTAAGAGTATACGCCTTTGTTTTTACTGTGTATGAATGCCTAGAGTCCTGTATAATTTATACCGCATAATTATCCTGTATAGTTATATTTTCTTCTAAAACAATTTGAATCAGAGGAATGGTTTCCTATATTATCCATGGTGCCTCTCTCTATAGCAATTGATTTTAGTGGCTTAAAACAACAAAACTCTCTAGCAATATATTCTGATGCAGATGCTTGAGGATCTTTACTCCATTCTGAAAACTAAAATTCTGTCATATAGTTGTTAAATGCCTTACCTGGTTCCAGTGAATATTTAACTTTCAGGAAACAGACAATGTGCAACTGATGACATAATAGGCATATGATGAGAGGAATTTTAGAGGTTAGTCCCTACATTACTACAACTTATTTTCCTCAACATTCCTCTATTCAGACCTTGGAAACATGTCCTCACTAAACAAATATAGCTAAGCACTGGTTTAGAAGAAAAGGAAAAACCTAGCTTTTGTTGTTACAGTTACTAAATGTGAGTTACATATAGCAATTAAAACTAAATTTGCTATTAAAGTCAAGGAGAGAATGAAACAAAGTTTTATAATATTTAATATATGTGTCAAAAGTTAAATGAAATACTTTAAATAATTAAGTTAAAGTTCTGGATGCAATGTAATTTACTTAAGACTGTCTTGTGAAGTGTGTTACAAAAATATTTTGCAGTGATAAGGAAATTGACTGGAAATATTAGACTGCCTATAAATTGAATCCATAAATTGATACATTTACTTTATACAAATTGTTTATTTCACAACAATGACTTGCACAAATATTCATGGGTATGACCACTTAGGGAGGTACCTAAAGGAAGCCTTGGAATGTTAAGAAAGGCTTTCTGTAAAATATGATATCTGGAATTGATTGAGGAATCATAAGGAATGTAATAACATATAATTATGGTCATATAAGATGCCTGTGAAAAAGAGTATTCTTAAATAAAAACAGTCCAACAGTTTATCACTAGTTAGAGGAAATTTTGTATCTTATTAAATAATCTTGTTTAAGCTTACCTCAGTTTTATTGACTCAATATGCCAGTCAAGTACTAAATAAAATGAGAGTGAAGAGAAATATATTCTAATTTTGAAACTTAAAAAAATACAACAACTGTGGGGTTGGGAAAGTGGTTCAGTGGTAGAATGCTTGCCTCACATGCATGAGGCCATGGGTTCGATTCCTCAGCACCATATAAGCAGAGAAAGCAGGAAGTGGTGCTGTGGCTCAAATTGCAGAGCACTAGCCTTGAGCTGAAGGGCTGGGGACAGCACCCAGGCCCAGAATTCAGGCCCCATGACCAACCAAAAACAAAAATGTGGAGAGGAGAATGCAATCTATACACTACAAAAAGCAGTAGGTAATACTAAATGTAGTGTTCCATGATTGTAGAATTAGGGATGGAACCTAAGGTCTTATACCAGCTATTTGAGCCCATTACCATAGAACTACACTGGATCTTCAATGAGACATTAAAAAAAAATTGTCAAGGTGATGTACAGAGGGGTTACAATTACATAAGTAAGGTAGTGATTACATTTCTTGTCTAACTTGTGACCCTTTCTCTCATTTTTCTCTCTCTTTCCTTTTCCTCATGCCCACCCCCCTCCACACACAGCATATCGTCTTGTTATAAGAGCAAAAAAGACAACTCAACTACCTACCATAAGAAACACATCAGATAAGGAACTGGCTAAATAAATTATACTCTATCCACAAGAGAGAATAATGTATGACTGTAAGAAAAAATAAGTAATGTCCTGGTATAGAAGGAATACCTTCAGGATAGATAGATAGATAGATAGATAGATAGATAGATAGATAGATAGATAGATAGATAGATAGATAGATAGATAGATAGATAGATAGATAGATAGATAGACAGACAGACAGACAGACAGGTGTATCATCAACTTGGAGTAAAGTACATAAAATTTTAGTAGCCCTCATCAGAAATGATTTTCTATAAACACAAAGGTATATTTATTTAATCAAAATGGGTAGACCTTTTTGTAACAATTTAAAGATATAAAAAATTAAAATTGTTTGATTTTGAAAGTGTGAACATTGTTAGGAAATCAGTCTCTTATTCTGGAAAATGGTAAACAGAGGGAACAAAGCAATCATTTCCCTTTATGTTGATAAGAACTGTGCTGGTGTAGCCAGATAGGCTTGGATGATGAAAGAAGAGAACTACTGACAAAAACCAAAGAATACCTGGGGCTTCCAACAGCTTGTTTAGGCAAGGAAGAGGCTTCCAAGAGAGCTGGGCCCATTTGACAGCTTGGTTTCAGAATGCTAGTCTTCAGAGTTGTGAGCAAATAAATATGGGTTTTTTCAAAACCACTCAGCTTATGCTATTTTGACATAGTAGCCCATGGCATCTAATATTACAATTAAACTTTGGATTTTCCAGGTCAAATAAACCTACTTTTTTTTGTTTTCCTCAGTGTGGCAAGTGGTCACAAAAGCTCCAGGTGAGTACAGCCCAGAGCTAGAACTATTTGAATCTTCTGCCTCACAATCTCTACCAACAAATTTTAATGGTTTTACATTTAAAACACACCCATAATCTGACCACCTAGTATTAAATTTATCTCCACAAGTCAGTTCAGCATCACTTCAATGGCTCATAATAATTATTGAAATAATTTTCCATTTTACCTCTTTCATTCATCTTTTATTCCAAATGGAGTCTAAACATATCAGCCCAAATTATTATACTAGAATCATATCTGAACATTTAGGTCAGTTTTCAAGATTCTCCGAGCAGCTTCTGACATTAGACAGAATTAAAATGAAAATCTTTAACTGTGATCTAGACCAGTATAAGTTATGAATTGGTTTTCTATTCTTCCTACCCTTTCTTAACTTTCCATATATCTTCTATTTTTTTTTATCATCTTCCAGCTTTTCCCTCACTCTAGCTTTGTATTTCAGAATCTGTGTGCTTATAATTATCTAGCCTAGAAACTTCTTCTAATGTTCAGCACAAGATTCACTTTACCTCTATTTAAATATGATCATAGCATTAAAGCCTTCTTTAATCTCCTTATTCAATACTTATGTACTGATCTTTTTCTTTTCCTTCATGATTTATTGTTTTTCATAGTTCTCATCTTTAGCTAGCCTGCTAAAAATGTTACTTGTTTATTGTCAGTCTTCACAAAATTGGAGCAAAGTGTCTCCTTCATTTGCTGATGCTTCTCAGATTCCAAAACAAAGCTGGAAACATACTGGGGTATTTTCTTTAACAATTATTTTATTGTAAAGGTAATGTATAGAGGGGTTACAGTTACATAAGGAAGCTAATAGATACATTTCTTTTCAAACAGTGTTACTCCCTCCTTAATTTTCTACTTTTCCTCTCCCCAGTTTCCTTCTACCCTAACCTGTAAAGTTCATTTCCAACATAGTGTCTAATGAGAATCATTGTTGCATTGGTTCACCCTTTCTGTGCATTCTGGTGTATTTAATAGACATTTGTGTAAATTAATGATTATAGAGAGCAATTTTTATTATGCAATATGAAATATATATCTTCTTTATAGATGATACATTTCCTCATTACCAGATGTCTTGCAAGATCAGTGTGTTAAATTAGATAGTTTGGTTTAACGTCTAATCTGAACTGATAAAATAGTACTTCTGTAGTAATAAGATTTAATTATTTCATTAAATCATAACTTTCTTTCAAATAATTGAGCAAATTATTGGCAATACCAGAAATATTTGTTAATGTATACTTTCAAATAATGAAATTTATTTTTAAAAATTTTTTATTAGAAATGTGTCATTTCTAACTATTATTAACAGTAAACTACTTATTCTGTATTTTCTTTAAATTGGTCTGTAACATGGGTTCATAAGTAAATATGAATCACCTAATTTCATATAAGCTGTTTCTAGATTTAAGATTAGCAATTTCTATTCAGTTAGTTAAATATTCCTGGGTATATAGATATTAAATAATAATATCTGATTACCTGTAGCTTCACATTCTGGTAAAATAGCTTTGCAATGTCGAGTTTTTCATGCAGAGTAGATGTCGATTGTATTTTACTGCCAAAATAACATGTTTCAGATACTAAAATGGCAGGGGAATACTGACTGAGCTATTAATAAAACACACCAGCTTTTAGCTGGCAAAGCAGCCTTCTTTCCATCAAACATGTCTCAGCCTTTAATAAAGAAACTCAAGTGGTGTAGGTGAAAAATTACTTTTCTCACCCGGTCATCTGTCTGTCATGTATTATTCAGGTCACCAATGTTTGTCCTGAACTGTATCATTCTGTAGTTGTGTCAGGTATGAGATATGTTCAGTGTAATTCCATCAGACTTCGGGAAGTTGATTAGAACAGATCACCTTTCGGCATGGGCACAAGTTATCTCGGCAGATTGAGTGAAAAAGACTTATTTATCTTTGCCTTATAATAAAGAAAGAGATGGGCAAATTTATCCATTAACTTGAAAAGAGTCACATATTTGGTGTGAAAACAAACTATAGTTAGAATTCTATTGAAAATACTGTAGTACATGGCTGTTCCTTTATGAGAGAAAAAAGGCTTGTATTGGATTAATAGCATAACATAGTTAAACAAAGCACATGTATTTCATTATAGTCCTTAAAATAGTAAACATTTGTCCCACACCAAAATGACAGAATGTAATAAAAATGTCACTTTTGTGATAATTTCCATCGGAATTGTTTCAGCATTCTGTTTTTACAAGATAATTTCTTATAGAAAGTAATCTTTGAAGTTTAAGTACTGATGACACTACTATACTTTACTATAGATTGTTTAACAATGAGTATTCTGAAGATATAACAAGTTAAAATAATTGAAACAGGACTTAAAATAATAAACAAATATGTGAATTAAATAGAAGCAAAGATCTTGTCTGGTAAGATCTGGGGTTTCCTTTAAAAAGTTGTATTTAAAATTCCCAAGATGGGAAGGAAGGAAAGTGACACACATTGATCATGAATAAAGCTTGGTTGAAGTTTAGATTAGAACTTGGCTCCATGTTCAGTGAATGGTTTTGCGTAAGTTTTTAAAAATGAGAATGAAACAAAGGAGCACATGTTAGCATACTAAGCACATACAATATGTGAAATGTATATGCACATAAATAGAGAAATGAAGCATTCTCACATTCTCACATGATTTGATACTACACAATTGAAGCTCTTCATTCTCTTATATGCTGATTTTAAGAATTCTTTTTCATTTATTTATTTGTCTTATTAATTAGCTTTAAGTGGTTGTACAAGGGAGTTGCCATTTAATGAAGCAGTTTATGAACAATAATCTTGATCAGTGTCTTTCCTTTCAACATGATTTTAAGAATTATTGAAGTAAGTTTTTTGAAAACACACAGAACACCACTATACTAAAGGATATTTAGTGATTTTACAAAGTGATTGTCATTTATAAGGCAAATATGTATGTATATATATATATATAAAACAAAATACACTGAAAAATCAACTATTCTTTTTAATGCAGTTTGTTCATAGTAGTCGGTTGTCTCTCTAGAGAATAAATGTCTATTTCTCATTTTTTCACCCCTTACCATCTGGAATGAGTAGAAAATTTCAGAAACTTCCCTGCTTTTCTATATCACTATCTATATCTTGCTATAATTTGTTCTACATAAGAAAGTTCTGTCTTTTAATCTCTAATGTGATGATGATAATCATTGAAGAGTAGGCACTGGAGATAAATTTGTTGTTTGTTCATTTCAACACTTTTACAAAGTTAAGAGAAATAAGTCATGCCTCCTCATAGTTTGAGCCAAATGTAGAAGTATTAAATCTTGACGATGAAAGCAATCATTATTTAGCCAGGGTGAATAAAGAAGACAAAGAAGAGACAAGAAAATTTGGGGGAAATGATCCTAAACCTAACACCACTTCCAGATTATTCTTAAAAACTAAACATGCTTCTTTTAAAAAAATCTCATTAAAGTTACATATACTATTATGCGTTGTCAGAGGACTTTTTGAAATAGGTAAACATATAAATAAAAATAATAAAATCAGTATTATTTTCTTTTTAAAATAATTAACTTGATTAATGTAGAAAACATTTTTAGTAAGTTTTTTATTGTGAAAATACTGTACAGAGGGGTTACAGTCACATGAACAAGGTAATGAGTACATTTCTTATCAAGCATTGTTGCTCTTCCCTTCCATCTCCACAACTACACTCCCCCCCAACCAAATTGTAAAGTTTGTTTTTGACATAGCATCTCATACATCTCATTGTTGCAATGGGTCAATCTGTATCCCTTAAAACAATTTGTTTTTTCCCTTCTGTTCCTCAAATTATACCAACATCAAATACAGTGAAAACGGGGGTTATACCATAGGGGAGGCACATAAAAAGCAACAAAATATCACATGGTACCTTATAAATACATTAGAAACAATAGCAAGAAAGAAAAAAAAACACTTGTGTCCTTATCTTGGGGTTCATTTCGCTTAACATCATCTTATCTGACCTTTTCTGCTTGTCTCAGACATATACAAGTTATTGAAAATAAGGGAAACCATGGGACCTATGTTTCTTTGGGCCTGGCTTACTTCACTTAATATAATTTTTTCCAAGTCTTTCCATTTCCTAATAAATGGGGCAATGCCATTCTTTCTGATGGAGGTATAGAATTCCATTTTGAATATATACCACATTTTCTTGATCCATTCATCTGGGTTGGTTCCATCTCCTATCTATAGTAAATAATGCTGCAATAAACATAGTTGTGCGGGTAGCTTGAATTGAAAACCCAGAAATGAACCCACAGACCTATAGCCATCTAATCTTCGATAAGGGAGCTAAAAAAAATAGAATGGAAGAAAGACAGCCTCTTCAGAAAATGGTGCTGACAAAATTGGTTAACTACTTGTAGAAAACTAAAGCTAGATCCTTATATAGCACCCTGCACAAGAATCAACTCCAAATGGATCAAAGACCTCGGAGTCAAAGCAGACATCCTGAAAACATTACAGGACAGAATAGGAGATACCCTAGGTCTCCTTGGCACAAACCCAGAAACACAACAAATCAAAGAAAGGTTGGACAAATGGGATTGCATGAGACTGCAGAGCTTCTGCATGACAAAGGACATAGCTAGCAAGATCAATAGAAAGCCCACGGATTGGGAGAAGATCTTCACTAGCTATACAACAGACAAGGATCTCATATCTAAAATATACCTGGAACTTAAAAAAATTAAATCCCCCAACAACAAATCCTCAAAGAAACAACTGCCCAATAAATAGAGGGCTAAAGACTTCAAGAGAAACTTCTCTGAAGAGGAAATAAGAATGGCCAATAGACACATGATGTGATGCTCAACCTCTCTAGCCATAAAAGAAATGCAAATCAAAACAACATTGAGATCCCACCTCACCCCAGTTAGAATGGCTATAATCAAGAACTCTAATAACAACAGATGCTGGAGGGGATGTGGCCAGAGGGAACACTCCTGCATTGTTGGTGGGAGTGTAAACTTGTTCAACCACTTTGGAGGTTCCTCAAAAGACTCCACATAGAACTCCCTTATAACCCAATAATCCTACTTCTGGGCATTCACCCAAATGATCACAAATAATCCATACTAAAGCTATCAGCACAACTATGTAGAAAACATTTTTAAATGTTGATGTTAACCTACTGAAAACTTTGGCATAAAATATCAGTTAAGTACATAAAAACAAGCCTGGTACAGTGGTACACACCTGCAATTCAAGCTACTGGGGAGGCAGAAGTAGCATGGTCAAGGCGGAAGCCACTGAACAGATTCGTATGCCTCACACTTGTAATCCTAACTACCCACATGGCTGAGATCTGATGATCATAGTTTAAATCCAGCCTGAAAAGTTCTGTGAGCTTCTTATCTCCAATTAACCCCCTCTCCTCCAACCCCCCAGACACAAAGTTGGGATTGGAGCTGTGGCTCAAGTCATAATATGTTAGCCTTAACCAAATTCTCAAGGACAATGCCCAATTCAAGTCCTAGAACAAGCATCAAATCCCCTCCCCCCATGACAATAATATGAAAAAAAAAATACTAAGTACATGATTGAAATGGTAAATATGGGTTCGGAGTTCAATCCCTATTAATAGTCAATCAATTAGTCAGTCAATCAATCAATCTTAAAATTACAATACTAAACAAGGATGTCTGGAAATAATCAGATAAGAGAGTCTATTCACCATCAATAATAAATCGAAGCTACTCAAAAGCCAAAGAAGTCCAAGTGTGTAGGGTTTTGATGGTGAAGAAAACATATTTGGGAGTCACAGAGAAGTAGATCTAAATGTTAAGTACATCATTCACTTTATTAGGACCTTGGGCAAGTCATTAATCATAGCTAAGCCTCAGCTTACTCATTTGGAACATATACCTAATAATGACTGGTACCTTCACTTTCATGTTTGTTGCCAATTAATTACACATTATCAGTAAGGAATATTCAACATAACTCTGAAACCATCAAGTAAGTAAAAATTACGTGAGAGTAAAAATAAAGATACTTAAGAAGAAATGTAGCTCAGTGGTACAGTGTTCATCTAGCATGCATAAGGATCTAGATTCTATTTCCAGTACTGCAAGGCAAACGGACCAATCAACAAACAAACATTCCTTTTCAGTAAACTTTTAAACCAGATATGGCAGTACACACATGTAATTCCGATACTCAAGAGGTTGGAGCAGAAGGATGGTGAGTTCAAGACCTGCTAGGATTACATAGCCAGTTCAATCCACTTGTGCTACATAGAGACATTCTTCCTGAGAATAAGCAAAAAAGAAATAATGAATAAATAAAAGAATTTGAAATACTTTTAGCATACCCGAATAAACATATATAACATTGCATCAATCACAAATTTAAGATATATATTCTTTTCCTTTTTTTTTCAGTGAAACCAAAATCATTATTCAAAAGGAAATGAAAAGACTGGGAAAAATTATATTAAGCAAAGTTATCTAGATCCAGAGAAACATGGGTTGTATAGTTTTCCTCATTTGGGGTAGCTATAATGTGTTTATAAATCTACAAGTAAACACATTGAGTGGTAAGCAAGGGGTTACAAATGAATTAATTGAAGTGTTATAGACTGTATGGAGAGTGCAAATAGTGTAAGTCAAATCCAAACAAAATAAGTATCAGGAACTAGGTACTTGCAAGAAGGGAAGGTAAGGCCAAGGGAAAGGTAATAGAAGAATGGAGGGAGGAGGCAGGGAGAATGCACAATCTTGGGAAATATACTGGAAGGAGTGGGTGAAGGTATTGAAGGGTGAAGGTATTAAAGTGAGGATATAGATCAAGGTGCATTGCACACATAAACAGCTTTGTTAAATGGCAAATATTCAATACATTACATAAAATTAAGTAAGGGCAAGGGTGAGTAGGGAGGGTTGGTTGAGAATGTTGAAATGAAGATGCATTGTGTTCATATACTGCTGGAATGAATGACAACTCCTTTGGACAACTATAATAAAATACTCAAAAATAAAATATACTCAAAAAATAAAATATAAAATATACTAAGGTTGAATAATGAAAAGAGAATTATAAAACAATATGCAAAAATTTCAAAGATCTAATTCATACCCTACAACATTGAGTAACTGAATTTCAATCAATAAAATATACAAATTAAAAAATCTTCTAAAGTGTGGAAAGTGGGCAATGTATTTTAAGTAAGCTATAGTTAAATGAAATTGAAAGTATAAATGTATTATTAAAAACTAAAAGTCTGTATCTGCATTTATGCTTTAAATTAATATATAATTTAGACACATATTAGAAAGAAAAAAGGATGAAAGTCATAGCATTAGCAAAAAATAATTAGAAAAAATGAGAAAAATAATTTAAAAAAGGAAGAAAATATTAAAAATAAAACAGCATAATACGCTATATCCATTCTTTAAAGACTCACTAGTGTAAAAATATCAATTCTCAAATATAACAGCACAGCACATTAAATAAAATTCCATATCAAAAGCTATTTTCTGTCAAAATTAAAAAGCAGATATTATAGTTTATAAGAAAATGCACGAAATGAAATATGGTCTTAAGTAGAAACTGTAATATCAAAAGTCTACTTTACTAGACATCAACATTCATTGAAAATACATATTAAAAGACAATAATGTGTTAACTGTACAAGGAGTAATACTGAGCCAATGACATACAATTGAAATTCCAGAAAGAATTTCTTTAATGTAAGGGTGGGACTGTTACAAGAAAGGAAAAGTTTTCTGATACATAGTAGACTTTCAATTGAATATCCATCTGGAAATATTTCCTATACAGTCTACAGACAAGAACTGACTTCAGTTGGTTTGTAGTTGTACATGTAAAGGCAAAGCAATAAAGATTTAAGAAGAAAAAGTAAACCGTCATGCTTATGGATTTGGAATTTAAAGTATTTTTTTTTAAATAGAGCAAAAATTAGAAGTCATAAAAAGATATTAAATTGGATGACACTGAAGTGTTTTCTTCATCAATCAATGTAGAATGTAGAATATTGTAGCACATATAATGGTAAAAGCTTATGCATCTAAAATATATAAATATTATAAGCCAATACTCAAGGAATAGAAAACTTATTGGAAAATGTGCAATAAGAATTTTATAAAAAAATGTGACCCAAATGGCCAATAAGCTGGCAGTAGAAATCAAATTTGGTAGCATTGAATGAACATATGCATATTACAACCATATGTAGAGACCTCTGCAAATCTAACAACCATTAAAATTGTAAAAAGTTAAGAATATTGAATGTTGACTACTTTGTCAAATGAAGAAAATTCTGATTCAAGACAAAAGCACTCAGGACTTACTGAAATTTTTTTGCTTCACTTGGAACTCATCTTGTGTCTTCAAAACCAAGAAGGAAATGCCATGCTCTGCATATACTTAATACAAAAACCTCCATCATAACAAGAGAACATATATAAAAACATGAATATAAACATAGCAAGAACATAAACAAGAGTCCAGAAAAGACCATTTTGTACATGTTTGGAAAAATACAAAGAAAATCACACCATGACCACAAAAATGTTATTTTGCAACCTTGTTTTCTAGTGACCATGACAGACTACTTATTAAAACTCTAGGACTGGCGTGTGCTCACACACACACACACACACACACACACACACACACACACACACACAAACACACACACACTTGTTACTCAAATATCTATTAAAACATCATCGGTCTAATTACAATGGATATGTTCTTAAACTCTTAATACCCCTTATTACCTCATTCTTCTTTTTCTAGAATTCTTGTGTGCATTCTTCTAGATCTCTTTCTATACTTTGTTTTCTCTAGAAGGAACATCTGTCTTACCTACTACATTGTGCTCACTAAAATTTCATCCTAAACCATTGTTTTCCTTCTATAATCTATATTTATGATCTAAGTTTTACTTTTGGTCTTTAGCAGGTATAATCAGAAAAGTTCAACATTCAATGCCCTGTTAACTGATTCTTGAGTTATATCCACAAATTCTTTCCTTGTAGGATCTTTTAGAGGTGTCAAAGATATGTTAAATTATCTCTATATTTAAAACCAAAGTTGATCTTCAGTCCATTAGTTATATTTTTTCCCATTGTTGCCTATCACAGGTACTGACTCAGTCAAGACAGCTTAGAAAAGAATGAATTGTAAGTCATTCTGACTCACCTAGTGACATTTCCATGTGTAGTCTTTCTAGATTCCAATCTCCAAATCCTGGTTTTTTTTTTCCTCAAACTCAGCACCTCTGTTGAACTATTGTGATCTCCCAATTATTGGGTTACATGAATTTCTTTTCTCCACCTTTTCAAAAAACATTCTTTAAAATAAAAACAGAATAAATTTAAAGACTAAAAATAAATAAGTAAAGCCTGATTGTTTTACAACCCTTCTTAGATGTTTTCTCAAAATTTCCCTGTTTCTTTACAAGGAGGTGTAAGTCCTTGACAAGACAGAGCTTGGCACTGCATTCTCAGACAGAGCAACCAACATCAGTTACATTCTCTCCATACTCAATGTCCTCTGGTCATTTTCTGCCTAGGCTGGCTCCAATTTCTATGCACACTTAAAGCCTTGTTGTAGTTAGTCCTTTCCACTTTTTGAAAGCTTGGGAAAGTAAAAAAAAATGCTTGAAATACTTTTAATATTAGGAGAGATATACAAAAATAAATAAAATTAGAAATAAATTCAAGACCTATAAAGGTAAAACTTTAGACCTAACTATAAGGAGAACAAATATTTTCAAGTATTTAGGGGACTAAATAATGAAAGACTGACACTTATATATTGTTGATGGCTAAAAATTATAACCCATGGAACTAAATCCTTAACTAGAGAAGAAAAGTAAGTACAAGTATAGAAATATTAGGTGTAACAAGGGTATGAATAAAAACATTTTAAAATTGAGTGCATACTGTTTATGATACTATATAAAGTTATACATCGTATTATTGTATTTGATCTGCATAACAACTAATGTGATAAATTCTTAATCTCTTGTTTTCTAGTAAGAAATGACCAAAACATATAGTGGTTTAGAGATTTTCCATAAGTAACACAGTAAATATGTAAGAGACTCTTCATCCAGTCAGTATGAGTGTGGTCTAAGCCACTAGATAGTAAAAATCATTATAAAATATCAATATCTATATTCATTAAGAACCCATTATATCATAGGGACTGGGACAATTACATCACCTAGAATAAAGACTTCAAAATTAAGAATTATTTTTTCAAATTTATCTCTTTAATTAATGTATACACAAAAGGATATTAAGGATTTTGGTAGGTATATAAACCTAGAAAAAAATCAAATTGTTACTTTAAAAATAATCTAGAAATAAGGGAAACCATGGGACCTATGTTTCTTTGGACCTGGCTTACTTCACTTAATATAATTTTTTCCAAGCCTTTCCATTTCCTAACAAATGGGGCAATGTCATTCTTTCTGATGGAGGCATAGAATTCCATCGTGTATATATATATCACATTTTCTTGATCCATTCATCTACTGAGGGACATCTGGGTTGGTTCCATATCTTAGCTATAGTAAATAATGCTGCAATAAACATAGTTGTGCTGGTAGCTTTAGTGTGGTCTTGTTTGTAAACATTTGGGTAAATGCCCAAAAGTGGGATGACTGGGTCATAGGGGAGCTCTATGTGGAGTATTTTGAGGAAACTTCATACTGGTTTCCAAAGTGGTTGAACAAGTTTACACTCCCACCAACAATGAAATAAGGTTCCCTTCTGTCCACATCCCCTCCAGCATCTATTGTTATTGGAGTTCTTGATATTAGCCATTCTAAATGGAGTGAGGTGGTATCTCAATGTTGTTTTGATTTGCATTTCTTTTATGGCTAGAGAGGTTGAGCATCACATCATGTGTCTATTGGCCATCCTTCTTTCCTCTTCAGAGAAGTTTCTCTTTAAGTCTTTAGCCCACTTATTTATTGGGCAGTTGTTTCTTTGAGGATTTGTTGTTGGGGGATTTAATTTTTTGAGTTCCAGGTATATTTTAGATATGAGACCCTTGTCTGTTGTATAGCTAGTGAAGATCTTCTCCGAATCCGTGGGCTTTCTATTGATCTTGCTAGCTATGTCATTTGCCATGCAGAAGCTCTGCAGTTTCATGCAATCCCATTTGTCCAAACTTTCTTTGATTTGTTGTGTTTCTGGGTCTCTATTAAGAAAATTTTGGCCTGTTCCAACAAGACCTAGGGTTTCTCCTATTCCATCCTGTAATATTTTCAGGGTGTCTGCTTTGACTCCCAGGTCTTTGATCCATTTGGAGTTGATTCTGGTGCAGGGTGCTATATAAGGATCTAGCTTTAGTTTTCTACAAGTAGTTAACCAATTTTGTCAGCACCATTTTCTGAAGAGGCTGTCTTTCTTCCATTCTATTTTTGTAGCTCCCTTATCGAAGATTAGATGGCTATAGGTCTGTAGGTTCATTTCTGGGTTTTCAATTCTATTCCATTGCTCCTGAGGTCTGTTCTTGTGCCAGTACCAAGCTGTTTTGGTTACTATGGCTTTATAGTAGAGTTTTAAATTTGGTATTGATATTCCTCCAGCAGTGTTCTTTCCGTTGAGGATCCTATATATGTCTGAGTCAAGCAGAAAAGGTCAGATAAGGTGATGTTAGGGAAATGAACCCTAAGATATGTATTCAAATATTTTTTTCATGCGATTGTTTCTAACACAATTATAAGATTATTTCTTTGTTGCTTTGTATGTCCCTCCCCCACAGCATAACCCCTGCTTTCACTGTATTTGATGTGGGTATAATTTGTGGAGGGGAAGGGGAAAACCAAATCGTTTAAAAAGGGATATAGGTGGACCCATTGCAACAATGAGATGTACAAGTCGTTATGTCGAAAACGAACTTTACAACTTTGGTGCCGGGAGGGGTGGTGGCGGGGAGGATTGGGGGGGGCGAGGGGACGATGGGAAGGGATGGGAAGGGGAAACAAAGGAGGAAACTACAATGCTTGATAAGAAATATACTCATTATCTTGCCCAAGTAATTGTAACCCCTGTGTACAGTATTTTCACAATAAAAAAATAATCTAGAAAATTGCAAATATAATTTATATATTTAAGTATTCTAATTAGACATTAAAGGGTCCCACAAATCCATTCCAGAGGACCACAGGGAGGCAGGCAGGCACAGGGAAAGGTTATTAACAAGGATTATTAGAGGAGCCATATTTCCCCCAAGAAGGAGCACAAGGTCTAGGTCACCATCCAGGTAGCCGGATGGGTCTGAGGGTCAGAAGTGAATTGGTTCAGAGCCCAGGTGGATCTGGTGGAGAGAGGGAGGGGCCACCTGTATGGCGGGAACTCCAGGGTTGGGAGGGGCTCAGGTCTGGGTGGAGCTGAGGACCAAAGGTGAGTATAATACTAACAGTCGTGATAATACGATCATTATAATGCAGAGAGCCAAAACGATATTTTTAAGGCCAAAAAATTCAGAATTGAAAATATAATAAATCAATGAAGCAATGGGAAAATCGGTGTAAAATATTTTCAAATATTTTCATGATATTATCATGCATGTTTTAAAGGCAAGGAAATACCTAATTAGCCTTCAAGAACAATTAAAGAAGAAATAAAATATATGGATCAATTCCTGTTTTCAAGACAAAAATAAGCATGTCTTTATAGCAAGGATTATCAATTATTTATTTGTAGAGTTCTTGGATTGTATCCTGCATGATTGTGCTCCAACTACTGAATTCTACCCTTGTGGTCTGAGATCACCTATGGACCATGCAGAAGTAGGTGTGTATATCTACATTACAATTAAACTTAATTTACAACAGTAGTCTCAGGCAAGACTTGATTTATAACATGATACCCCTAGATTTAAGCCAATGAGGACCCACTGTACAATTAGGAAAAGTCAGAAAAAAAATCCACCCAAAACATAAAAAATTTAATTTTCTTAAGAAGATTATAAAATAAACCAGTGTTATTGGGAAGTGTGTATTCATAATAACAAATAGCATGTCTTACATCTTTATTGTTTAGACATTGTAATTTTAAATTCTTATTTTAAGGAAATAACATTTTTACCTAAATTTTATTCTTGTTTCTTTAGTTTTAGATTCTGCATTTGGAAAACATGAAAGAAAGAATGAAAATAAAATCTGATATTTTAAAAACACACTCTAAATGCTCTTATATTTGTGAAAAACTTCAAACCTAGTATATACGTAGGAATAAATAAGAGAGTTTTTTATTATTATGCTAGTAGAAATCAATGCGAATAACTGATTGTTCTGTGTTGTTTTAATTAAGCACATTCACATTCTATGGCTTATCCCATTTTTGTTTTGTGATAATCTTGCATCAGTAAAAGGATGGATTTATTTTGTTCTTGCTCTGTTTGTACACAAACAGACTATGATCGCCACCAACAAAACATTTACTTAAGACAGTATTTTCTAGTTGATGATTTAGTTAACCGAAAAATGCATTACATTTTTGTCATGCTAAATGGTATCATGATGACTTACAGGTGTTAGCAGTTGACACAAAGTCCTTGTTAAAAATAAGCAGAACATTGTGTGAATTCTTTTCATGTATATGGATTTCACCTGCTGTTCTCTAATGGGTAAGGTTGTTCAGCACGAGGGAAAAAAAAATAATAAAAGGAAAAAGAAAGCCTGTTTCTTACTTCTTCACAGGAAAATGAGGACTGATCCTCTTCAGTGTACTACTGAATTCAGAATCATGTTAGGTTAACAGGGTTACCATTTCTAGGCCAGCTGTCAATTTTAAGCATCTGAAACTTCAGGGACCTCAGGTCAACACTAGCTTGTTAAGCTGTTCTTATAGTCCATGAGGGTAGTTGCTTCAAGTAGAGATCCTTGAAATTGTTCTTTCATTTTGTAATGTTTCTCTACATTCTTTCTTAATATCACTGCATGGATATAACAGCATGGATTGTTGTTCACCTTTTCTGGTGTGATTTCTTAATTTTCAAGCAGGAGAAGTTCTGGAAGATAACCCCTCTCAAAGACTTTCTCCTATGGTTGCCTTAAGTTTATTTTTAAACTGAGAAGTCCTAATAAAAGTTTTAAGACAAGTTATAATGCATATTACTACAATGTGGCCTTTGTTCAGTCAAACCCATGATTTACATAAGAAAGAAGTAATATAATACTTTCTAAACAAGTGAAGAAGATGCATTGGAAAAAAAATAAGGATTTTAATTCTTTCTGGAGCAGGTTTAATTATTTCTGGAGGAGTTTGATAAAAAGAAATATTCAGCAACACTTTCAAAGTTGAATGAATCTTCATATCTTAGTGATTATGATAGTTATACTCTATATTTCAATTATTGTTTTGTTAAAGGTGTCAGACACCGGGATTAGAATCATCTTTATTTTTCATTTTGGAATGGGATTATTACATTTGATATATATATCTGTTGTGACAGGTATAGAGCCAGAAACAATTTTTTGGCAATAAACTTATTTCTTGATACTGTTTTTTTTTTTTCTGGGCTTAATGTGGTCACCAACAAGACTCCTTATTCCTTGCTACACCATGAACACAGTGAGTATATTGAAAAATGACATGGCAGAGCTGTGACACCCTCTCACCAGCCCCTGCTGACATGAAATATGAGGGCCATTGTGTCTGTGCTGAAAGGTGAGAGTGAGAAACCTTCAGGGTTTAATGCTTAGTGAAATGCTTAGAAGTTGGGAGAGTCATCCTGCTTAGACTATTTTCTTAGAAACTTTTTGAAGCTTATATCTAGTACTAAAAGTTCTAATAAAAATGCTGTTCTCTATAGTGATCTTATATTTCATCTTTGCTTTTTTAAAAGGAGAATAAAAATGTTGATTATTTTCATAAACAAAAAATTAAGTAAAATCTAGTAGTCATAGACTTGTGAAATTGAAACTCAAAGAATACATAAAATTGGTGACAATCATCAAGATGCATTGCATATACGAATTGACATGCTGAATTGAAACTGCATTGTACACTACCTAAGGATAATTTTTTAAAGAATGTATAATATTGATAATTCTCTTGTAGGTAGTTTAACCTTCGTATGAGAATTTAATCAAGAGATTCTATATATTAGCAAAACTATCAACCCATACTAAAATCCAAGAACTATATGATGACATTGACAATTAAAATTGAATCTTTTAGCCAGGCTTCAGTGACTTACACCTGTAATCCTAGCTACTGAGGAGGCTGAGATCTGAAGATCATGGTTTGAAGCCAGCCTGGGCAGAAAAGTCTGTGAGACTCTTATCTCCAATAAACTACTCAGAAAAAGCTGAGAGTGGTGCTGTGGCTGAAGTAGTAGAGGGCTAACCTTGAGCACGAAAAGGCTTAGGATCAGCACCCAGACCCTGAGTTCAAGCCCCAGGACTGGCAAAAAAAAAAAAAAAAGAAAAAAGAAAAAGAAAAAATAATAATTCATTAATTAAAAAATAAAATTCAATCTTTCAATTCAGTAGGACACTTTAGCCAGGAGAGATTAGAATTATATGAACTGAATTTATCAATGTTACTTTCATAGAAATGTTGAAAAGTTTATTTTACTATTACTAACTTTAACTATGACTCCTAAGTTTCATATATTAGAAATTAGCTTAAATGTGTTATTACTATTTTTGCCATATCTATGACAAAAGTTACTTCCAACACAAGTATCTGAGTATTTTCTTTCTAAAAATTTTATATTTTAGAGTGGCCATTTTAGGTACATTATCCTTTAAAAACTTGGGAGTACCTAAGTAGATAACCAATAGAAGAGGAAAGAATTTAACATGGAAAGATATTCAGAAGAATGAAAATACCTCAAAGGAAACACACCTGGATTAATTATTTATGGAAATAAAAATGTCTATAGAACAGACATTGTAGGTGAAGCTTATATAAAGGGTGAAATCACAGGTTTATGAGTCTAAAAATCAATGAATGAGAGTAGAGTGCCTAAACCATTTTAGTGCCTGAGATAAGCAACAGAAGGCCTTTTTGAAACCACAGGAAAATGCAAATTGGTCATGATATATCATGAAAGGGAGAAGAAATATTCTGGGACAGAACACTAAAAATGGTGATTAAAGATGGAAATAGGGTAGAAAAAAATTTTCAAAAATATAGTAAAACAGAATCTGGAACTGGATGCCTAGGGAATCCTCTCTTGTGAGATAAGAAAGGCTTATCAACACTGGATTTTGGAGATGGCATATACAAAATAAAGGGGAAATAAGGAGAAAGAGAAAAAAAAGAAACTGAAACTCTTACTATTCAAAAATGTTAAATGTCAGACTGGGAAGGTGGCTTTGTGGTAGAGTGCTTGCCTTGCATGCATGCATGAGGCCTTATGTTCAATCCCTCAGCACCATAGAAGCAGAAAAATCCGGAAGTGGTGCTATGGCTCAAGTGATAGAGTGCTAGCTTGGAGAGGAAGTGCTGAGGGACAATGCCCAGGCCCAGAGTTCAGGCCCCACAACTTCTACCACCAACAACAAAAAAGTTAAATGTCAGGCCAAGGTTACAGATCTTTATTTCATACAAGAGGTCACTGAAAAAGTGGGCATGGCAAAAGCTGTACTTGGCTGGGATTGAAAATTTTGTGTTTGTTATACAATTTTCCAGTTGTTATCTGTAAATTGGAAGACTGAAATAAAACTCAAGGTGCTTTCTTATCTACCATTAACAAGGCTATATATGAAGTAACAGACCTTCAGTTCACATCATCCACTGTTGCTTTTTAATGTCATTAACATTGTGGCTTTTATTTTACCTGTAGGTTTAGGAGAGTAATTTATGGGTAGGGATAAGCAAGACAATCTGGGTGTCCTGTTGTTTTCTCCATGATTTTTAACTATTTTATTTTTAATCTATCTATCTATCTATCTATCTACCTATCTATCTATCTATCTATCTATCTATCTATCTATCTATCTATCTATCTATCTATCTATCTATTTATCTATCTATCTACCTACCTACCTATCTACCTAACTATCTATGTATCTATCTATCTATTGCCAGTTCTGGGACTTGGACTCATGGCCTATGTCCTATAGGTTTTGCAGTCAAGAGTGGTGCTCAGGCATTTAGACCACTTCATGTGTGGATTTTGGTAGTTAATTGGAGATAAGAGCTTTTGGACTTTCTTGCCTGGGCTGGCTTTAAACTGTGAACCTTAAATCTCAGGCTCTGGAATAGGTAGAATTGCTGGATGAGCGACCAGTGCTAGGCCTTCCTCCTTGATTCTTTTCTTTTCTTTTTTTTTCAGGCAGGAGAAGAAGTTTATTTACCAAACTGCTGTCCCCTCCATGCATGGTGGAGAAGCATGGCTGAAAAGGGAAGGGGTGGGGAAGGAGATGGATGGGGGGAAGAGAGGGTGACCCACCTCTGGGCCAGGACTTATGTAGGTCAGGGACAGGAAGAGGTGTGGTCAGGTGGGGGAAAGGTGTGGCCACACTGGATCTGGATGTGACCTCAGGGTCTGGGACCCTCTTAAGGTCAGATGGGAGGCACAAGACCAGAGGTGGCCAGGATGTGACCTAGCAGGTCTGCCAGTTACCTAGGTAATAGATACTGGGCAGAAACTTAGCCAAGAGGGAGGGAGGTGTCCCTGTGCAGACCTTACATTCCAGCCTTTTGATAATTATGAAAAAGGGCAAAGATTCTCTCTGGCTACTTCATTCTGGCAAGGGGCATCAACAGTAGGGGTAAAAGGCTGAGATGTGGCCCCTCTGGGAGAAGGCAGCAGGCAGCAGCTGTCACTTGGGCGTTGAGTCCTTAGATGAAGTCTGGAGGAGGCAAGTTTCTTGGACAAAGTCTGGAGAAGTCTCATGAGGCATTGAGGGACTGAAAAAAAAATGCTAAAGAGCAAATAAATGGCAAGAGGAAGGACCTGGGGCTGAAAATGTTGGTAGAAATGTCCCTCCTTACTTCTGACATCTGGCGACTAGGTAGAGGAGAAGTCAGGTAGCAAAGGCAAGAATATAAATTCCTGTCCAGTTAATAGGTAGACAGATGGGCAGGATTCTTACTTCTTTTGACCACCCAGCTCTGGTTAATTTTGAAAGGGCAGGCACAAAGTGGCTGATGTGACATCATGTCCTCTGTCTCCTCTCCATGGTCCCTTGTTCGCCAGACTGGCTGAGTCTAGGTGCTTGTTGCTGGGATGGTTTGTCCCAGTTGGTATTCAAGGAGGATTGAACTCAAGGCCTGGGCACTGTCCCTGAGCACTTATGCTCAAGGCTAGTGCTTTACCACATTGAGTTACAGTACCACTTGCAGTGTTTACTGGTTAATTAGCGATAAGAGTCTTGAGCCATGCTTCCAGCCTGGCTCTGCAGGTTATCTGGGAGATGGAGTCTTAGGGATTTTTTGGCCTAGGCTGGCTTTGAATTGCAATTGTTGCCACAAAAACCCTTTGTTATTTCCAATTAAAGCAACAAGGAGATCAAATAGAATAAGTATAGCTCACCTGGTCCTTATCAGGAATTGACCAACAAATATTCTGAAATGACAAAACTTGTTAGATGTCATGAGAATTTTAGCACAGATATAGTATTGATTTCTTTCTGGTAACCCTAACAGTGCTTAAGTTAACCAATGTTACAGAAAGAGCCTTAGCTTTTACAAATCCAAAGCAATCTTTCACCAGGAAATCAGCAGTGTGTGATGGAGCCAGGTGAGACTCCAGTCTACTTTTACCATGGTGGAGGTAGTCAGGATGGTCTAGGCAGGAGTGAGGCCTGTCTTCCAGGTTGGAAGAGATGGACTGGCTCTGGACTGTATGTAGACTGGCTGGCACTGAACTACAAATCCAAACAACAAACTTTAGGAATCTCAGACAACTGAAGCCAAATAACTTGATTACAATGTCAGATAACAAGTTTACACAGACACACATATACACCTATAGGCGTGCAGACAGAATCAAGTTAAGGTTGGCACGAAATCGAGTTGGCACAAAATAGCAGCTGAACTCCCATGTTGCCAAGATGGCACATCTGCCACTTGGTCAATGCTAGAGAAAGCTAAAGATTGGAACAGTGAGGGTAGCCTAGCACACATGGAGCTTCAGGTTCTACCCCCAACTACAAAGGCAGAAGAGAGGTCCCGCAGGGGAGGGGGCCTTGCAGGAGAGGCTGCAGAGAGGAGGCCTTGCATGGAAGGCCACAAAGGAGGGGTGTACCTTATGGGAGAGGCCACAAAAGAGGGGACACCTCATGGGGGAGGACACAAAACAGAGGGGTGCCTCATTGGGGAAGCCACAAATGGGGGTGCACCTTGCTTGGGAGGCCGCAAAAGAGGGGAGGCCACAAAATGGGGTGTACCTCGCTGGGGAGGCCGCAAAGGGAGTTTGTTTCTCATGGGGGAGGCTGCATAAGTAGGTGTAGTAGTAAGCTTGGTGGAAGGTTAAGAGTCAGATGAGACCCAATCCTTAACCCACCACAGGCCAAGATGGCGAACTCAAGATGACGAATTTCTGAAAAACACCAAGAAAACCTAAACAAAGGGAAACTCTGACAATTTTCAAACCTAGAATGACTAGCCTTTGAGAGGGAACCTAGAAGGGGTCCCCGGGACCCAGCCTGCGTCGCACTCTTCAGGGAACAAGCCAAAATGTTGTAGAAAAGAGAAAGGGAGAGATAGGGAAAGTTAGACATGATTGGCAAAGAGAGAGAAAAGAGAGCCTGAAAGTAAACAGACTTCTGACTATTTACCATTGCAGTGGCAAAAATTGTGTAAAACTGAGAATGGCATAAAATTAGGTGCTCTGACTTTCCAGGGAGCATAGGAGGCATTTCAAAGGGGTTTCATGGCTCAAGAGTAACTTGCAGCACCCCATTAAATGTGTAGGAGAGTCAGTCTGGTGAGTGAAGGAGACCTGACCAGGCAGAAATGGTGTTCTGACTTCCCCCAGAGCACTCTAGAGAGAAATGGCCAAGCCTCCCAAAACCAAGCGTCCTCTGCTCCAGAGGAGACCGGCCTTTCAGCTAAAGGCCGTAGGAGCTCTCAGGCGTGGTGCCACATCTGAGCATCATAGAGCCATAGAGAGTAGTTTCACTCACCAGAGTAGAGAAGTGGTGTGAATGTGGAGATGAAGGCCAGCAATGGTATTGGTGTCTCAAGGCAGCTCCGTTCACAGAAAAGGGGTGGTTAGGAAATTGTAACATTTCCAACTAAAAAACCCCATCTGAGTTACAGCACCATATGTAAGGTATATTAAATAGGTAGGTTTCATTAGGTATCCAATGAAGAGAACACCACGCGCTATTCAGGCAGGAAAAGAAGTTTATTTACCAAACTGCTGCCCCCGCCATGCATGGTCGAGAACATGGCTGAAAAGGCAAGGAGGGGGGAGGGAAGGGGGGTAAAGAGAAGCCTTGATTATTTTCTTAAGTTAATGCAAGACTGAATGAAAACTGGATCACTCTCCAGAATAAGTAGAATAAGTATCCTTTGAAGATTTTTTTATTTCAATAAATATCATTTTATATGATCATATGCACATAGCTCTTGAACTTTTTTTTTAATTGTGAAAATACCATACAGAGGGGTTATAATTACATGGACAAGGTATTGAATACATTTCTTAACAAGCATTGTTGCCTCCTTCCCATCTGCCCCCCCCTTCCCCTGCCAAAGTTGTAAAGTTCGTTTTTCTTTTTTATTTATTGTGAAAATACTGTATAGAAGGGTTACAATTACATGGGCAAGATAATGAGTACATTTCTTATCAAGCATTGTTGCCCCCTCCTTTGTTTCCCCTTCCTATCCCTTCAGATCTTCTCCCTACCCTCTTCCCCCCTCCCCTCCCACAAAAGTTGAATTTATTCCACTGAAATGCAATTATCTGTACTAATCATGTGTAGGTCAGATTGAGTGAGATAACAAGACTAATTGGGGAAAAAAAAAGTAGAGACAAAGAGTTTAGGCCTAACCTCAAATTCTTTCTAGCTTTGGGCAAGAAAATGCACTCCCCTACCCCACGTTTCTAATTGTGTATGGAGACTATCCTAAATTTCTCAGAAACATTTATACTTGAGGAGGATTCTTCACAGAAAAAAATCGAACAATTATTTACAGTTAATGGTTTAATTTCTTTAAGCTATGTACGTAGTCATCAAGTCTTGCAAATAAAAGGTGTGGGACACATTATATATATATATATATATGTAATATATATTATATACAAAGACATATAAATATATATAAATACATATATAAATAAATATATATGTATATAAAGGGTATTTCCAAATTAGTTTGAGTATTTGTATATATGTAAAGTAGGTATATTTTTGTAACTTAAGAAAATATTTGGTAATAATGATTAGAACCTTTTGAGATGTAAAGGTAGTCTAAAGATTGCATAAACTTTTTCTGATAGTTTGGGAGCTACAAACATATTTGTCTTCATATGTTTACATAAGCTTCTGAATAATAATCGACCTCATACACATTTCTGTTTATTCCATCTGTCAGATTATCAAATGAGGAGAGGGGACATAGAAAAAGGTACCCAGGTGGACAAAGGTCTTCAAAATCTCCTTATGATCTAATGACTTGAGCCATCTTCTAGTTCTGGTTAAATTCTCTTTAAAACTTTTAGCCACTTTGACCTTTGAGACCCTCAGTGCCATTACATAAACAGTACCTTGCTTACCTTAAAGGCTAATGCTTCATCACTGATTCTCTCCCTGGAAATAATGTATGGTGGTAAAGAAAGAGTAATTAAAAAATAAACAATGAACCATAAAGCAAGTTCCTTAAATAGGAAACATTGCTTTGTGTCAATTGCCTTAGTCTTTTAAAGATGAAAGTTATGGGTGAGGACATTGTAATTAGTTTCTGTTTTCAGATTAACTCAAGGGTTCATTGTCAGCTACTGAAATGCCCAGACTAGATTAGGTAATCTATCCCTCAGGGAAAAGAACTAATTCCAAGTGTTATGGATATGAACACAGACAGCTTATAGAAGAAAATATTCAGTGTGACAAAGAAAGGTAAGAGCGACAAGATGTCTTATGTTTAGAATCTCTTATTTCAATCCTAAAATCTCCCTCCCCCCCCTTCTCTCTCTCTCTCCATCTAAAGTCATGTAAGGGATACAAATTTTGTTGGTATTTATTTTTAAATCTTTTTTGCTATTTTGATTAAACATTAAGTCACATGGGAAAACAAATATGCATGAAGGATTTAATCTTGCTCTTTTACTTTAATCTTGGAATATATAATCTTTACTGTATATAGAAGATTCTTTATTTTAATGATCTTCTTTTCTAGCAATTTTGGACAGATGAGAAATATATGAGGAAAAAATGTCTTTGTGGTAGGGTGGGATGAAGGGGAGGGGATGTAATTATCTTCACACTATTTTAATCTTGGAATGTTCCTATTTTTACATTTATCTTTAGTAAGTTATGTTTTAATCACCAGTTTTGAGCCATTTGACCAAATGTGGAATATCATTTCTGTGATTTGTGCTTCTATGGAGTTAGAAATAATTAAAAAGCAATTCCATTCCTTAAAGATCCAGAATATATTTTCCCATCACAAGCCCATAGCAAAATAAAGGGCTCCTACTAGAGACAATTTGAGCAGTGGTTAGAAAGGGGCCCATCTTCCCACAATGCACGTCTTTTCAAGCGATTGCCTTTTTATCTCACATACCCTGACAGCCTAATGAGTGTGAATTTTTTCTTGTTTGTTTTTATTTATTTTCCTGTGTCTTCTAAAAAATGGTGTCTGCTTTGCCAAGGCTGATGTCAGATTGAGAAGTCACTGCCTATGCTTTTATTTGGATGAGGGCTTGAGGAAATTGAGCTTGTTTGTTTTACCACTTCTGCATCCTCCACTTGTGTTGACTTTGAGATTTGTGGCATTTGTTCTCAGCATGGTTTC
This sequence comes from Dipodomys merriami, assembly GCF_024711535.1. Lineage (NCBI taxonomy): Eukaryota > Metazoa > Chordata > Mammalia > Rodentia > Heteromyidae > Dipodomys > Dipodomys merriami. The sequence goes on from NW_027205603.1 coordinate 46,290,521, forward strand.
AGAATCTTTAGCAGAGCCCTTCAGAGTTGTCTGGTACCATACAGAAATCACTAGCTCTTTGAACAAAGTATTCGAATCTCTAAGGGTAAAAGACTGAGCTCAAATTTCTTGACGATAACCTTTAACTCTCTTCAGTACTGGCAGAAGCACTGGAAATATTTCTTTGATCAAAACAAAATAACTGGAACTTTTAGAAAGACATATATCATCTTCCCTGGTTGATAATGTAAAAAAATATTCCTATATTTGTAACATTGTTCGTATGTATGTGTGTGTGTATATATGATGAGTGTTTCTGTTTTATTTTTTTGTTTGTTTTTAAGAACCAAAATATGTTACGTTGCTTTACTATTGTTAAGGTTGCATATATGGAATTCCATTATATTGTTTCCTTGTATGGATCCAAATTTAACTTTATTTCATTGGAAAAATATCAATAATGGCTTTTGGATATAAGCTTTTCTCTAAATTAAATGACAATGTGGCTTTGGCTTTGCACCTAAATAAAGCTTATTCTTCATAGTCACTTCCTAATTGTTCTATGGAATATGATAATTTGGGTAAATATTTGGGTAAAATTGTTCTATGAAATATGATAATTTGGGTAAAAAATTGTATATAGTAACTAGTGGTTTAAAAGTGTCTAAATAACAGGCCTTTCAAGAGTTCATTTCTTTCATTTTAAATTTTTAAATTTTCATAAATAAGAATTTTAATAAAATATTAAAATATTTAAAATATTATTTTAACTTAAAATAGGCATTTAGAATAGCTCCTGCAGTAGTAGTTTCCTCTGTGTGTGTGTGTGTATGTGTATGTGTGTTAACATGAGGTCTAAACATCATTTGATTAAAGTTGGTTCTTTCCTTGTATCCATAACTAGGTTGTAAACCATGAAAGAAATGAGACAAGAAGATGCCCAAAGTCAAATAATAGTAACTACAATAGTAGCGGATGTTGATATTATTGTGAAACTACAATTAATAGATGGATGGCAGTATTTATCTCTTTATTGTAAGCCCTCACAGCTGAATTAGTATCATTTATAGAACTTCAGTGCCATTCATTCTTAAATTTAATTTTATTGTCAATGTGATGTACAGAAGTTACAGTTACATAGTAAGGTAGTGAGTACATTTCTCGTTGAACATTGTTGCACACTTGTTATACCTTCCCTCATTTTCCTCCCACTTTCCCTCCCCTACATGCCCCCCCCAGTTGTAAAGTTCATTTCCTTGTGAGTATCACTGTTGCATTGGTTCATCCTTTGTCCATTGTCCCACCATTTTGTTGTTTGTCTTCCCTTCCCTAATTCAGACAAATGTATAAACAATACAGAGAGTATCGAATCAAATAGCTCAATACTATGTGTATATGACCATATAACATGATGTTAAGCGAAATGAACTCCAGGATATGGAAACAAGAGGTTTCTCTTTGTTGTTGTTGTTTTTAATGTACCTTTTTTCTTTACTTTTTTTCCCCCTATGGTTTATTCCTTGTTATCACTGTATTTGATTTTGGTACCATTCATTCTTTTTTTTTAATGCATTTTTTATTTTTATTGTAAAAATACTGTACAGAGGGGTTACAGTTACATGAGCAAGGTCATGAGTACATTTCCTATCAAGCATTGTTTTTCCTCTACCCTCCCTTCCCTCCCACCTCCACAACTACATTTCATCTCCCTCCCCATCTCCTTGCCTAAATTTTGAAGTTCATTTTTCAACATAGTGTCTTGTACATCTCAATGTTACAATGAGTCAACCTGTATCCATATTTAAGCATTTTGTTTTGTCCCTTCCCCTCCCCAAACTAGAGAAGTGTGTATACAAAATGCAGGGCACAACATCAAATACAGTGAAAACAGGGGTTATACTGTGGAGGAGGAACATACAAAGAAAAAGATCACATGGTACATTATAAATACGTTAGGCACAATAGCAAGCAAGACAAAAAAAACCACTTGTCTTCTTATCTTGGGGTTCATTTCACTTAACACCACATCTGTTTATAGGTACATAACTTTTGACCTTTTCTGCTTGTCCCAGACATATACTAGTTATTGCAAATAAGGGAAACCATGGGACCTATGTTTCTTTGGGCCTGGCTTGCTTCACTTAATATAATTTTTTCCAAGTCTTTCCATTTCCTAACAAATGGGGCAATGTCATTCTTTCTGATGGAGGCATAGAATTCCATTGTATATATTTACCACATTTTCTTGATCCATTCAGCTACTGAGGGGCACCTGGGTTGGTTCCATATCTTAGCTATGGTAAATAATGCTGCAATAACATAGTTGTGCTGGTAGCCTTAGTATGGTCTTGTTTGTGATTATTTGGGTAAATGCCCACAAGTGGGGTTGCTGGGTCATCTTAATATGAAATCTTAAACCTAAATTGCAGATCTAAATGTAGTATACAACCATTGTATCTTTAAATAAATTTACTTAGCAGTAAATAGTATTTAATTTAACAGTATGTAATAAAACCAGAGTCAGTACTTCGGGAAGTATTTCCAATTTCTAGTGTTTCGTTCCTCGTATTCAAGTGACTTTTCAGTTCTGTCTTAGACACTTTGCACGGCAGTAGCCAAACCCATTATTATGGGACTCTCTGCCTTAGTACCTGCACTTTCACTCATTGCTAAACACTCTACCAACTGAGCTATGCCTATAACCCTCCAAATCTGCTCGTGTATCTCTTTGTTAATGTGTCAGTGTGGCTGGTGAATGTGCTCCTTAGTTGCTATACTAGCTGTTACAGAAGGTTATTTAATATCCTTCTGGCTATTGAGAAGTCTATAAAAAAGAAAAGCTATATTTTATGTATCAGTAATGCTTTAACTGCTAATGTATGCTTCTGCTTGCTTCTTTGTGTTAGGTATGTTTAGTGTTGTAAAAATAGTTGTTTTTTTTTAAATTTTAACCTGAAAAGAGACTAATTTTATAGCTTCAAAAGTAAGACCCCTTTACATTTAACCTTGCATCTATACACACACAGATATGTTTGGGAATATCCCACAACAATTTCCCTGGAACATTCATAGTACCTTGTTCATCCTTGTCATACATTGATGTTATTAAATATGTCTTTTTTGAAATTAGGTTGATGATCCTGAAGAAACAATACCTCCTGACTGTCTTTCTAAATAATATTCGTAGGGGTTTACTACATTGACCATGAAACCACATTAAGAGTTGAAAATTAAGTATCAAAATCCTGAACTCCAATTTTACCATAGGTATTGTTGACTTCTCCCCATAGTCTCATTTCATTTAATTTACTTAGAATTAGCTTAATCACTTTTGCTTGCCTGTGGAAATAAAAAGCACTCTCCAACTTCATGGGGGGTGCCATGTAATTAATGTATTGAATTTTTGAATTAAATAATACTGGAATGTTCTGAGTAACTGAAGTACTACTATAATGGTTATTTTGTCTTGCATGTATGCACAAATGCAACCCCAGGGGATGCATCTGCACTCGCTAGTGGATGTCTAAAAGCTGTCTCTGGGTACCCCAAGAGAAGTCATATGAACTGAATGCACTGGGTGTCATCTGCAGCAGAAGTGCACTGATAATGTGTCACTGAACTCTTAGCAGCTGGTCAACCTCTAAGAGGTGCTAAACTGAAACTTGTTCATGACCCAGGTAGATTATTATCAAACCGTGCAGTTTTGAGTGGGGCATTTTAAATTATAAAATGCTTTTAAAAATGGGAAAATTGGTTATTTTGCATCATAATTGCAACGAGGTAAATTGTAATACTGTGACAGAAGTATAGATATATTAACACACCATTTTACCAACCTTGAACTTAACATCTCTACAAAGGAAGCATTAGTAGATTTTTGACTGTATCAGTTGTAGGGAACAAAAGCCTTGAGGGTAGAAGATGGAGAGAAACATTACCTGATAAATGTCACTGCTTCCACTTAAAAAAATAATTAGAAAGGATACCAAGAAACAATTATCACAATGGTATTTGACACAACTGAATAATTGCATGGAATGAAAACTTCCGTGGCTTTGTGGCAAGATAATGCAGCTTTTGAAGTAAGACATTTAAATTTAAGCTAAAGCCAAGAATTTCTCTGTCTGTGACCAACAAAATGCTTAACTTGTACACATTCTTAATTACTTCTCTATAAAATATAATTTCTTATCAAATTTTCTGAGTTGGTAAGATATTTGAAATCTTTTTATATAAACCGTAAAATATTCTAATACACATTTGTTGTTATTAATATAATTTTAAGCTATATTGCAATCTTATATTCACCTTAGTTTAGGGGACAAAACACTTATTGCATAGAAATATTCTTCAGAATGTTATTTTATTGTGTTCAGAATAATAGATATTATATAGAGAAGCAAGAATTAAAGTAATTCAGTATCTATCATTATTTTACAAGTGAAAGTATTAAAAATTAGGAAAAGAAAACCCAACTCAGCTACTCAGTCTCACAGCAAGTCTATATCATCCACATGTTTTAAATTCCAGGTCAATGTTTATTTTTTGTATGTAGACATTCAAGACATGATTATTTCATTAGTTCCCTTGAAGACATATTTTCTTTTATCAGAGCTTGATATATCTTTGCTGAGTTAAATTCATAAACTATGATGTTTAAAAACACATTTAAGTAGGAAGCCAATATTAGTTTTAAGACAAGGCATACGAATTACAACAAAACTTTATGAAATGGTGACTATATTCTGATAGCTATACATTTATAAACATGCGTTATTATTTTTTAAGAGGCAGAATTATTTTTCCTAAGTTTTTACTTAGATTCTGGTAATGGTTGTCAAACTACATCTACAGTTTGCAAAGATTTTTTCTGCTTTAACCCAAAACTTTTATATTTCAAGGCAGACTGGCAGGGATTGTTAATTTGATTTGATTGACAAATAAAGCACCTAGAAAAATAGTATAGTGTGCATCTGATGGTGTCTGGAAGAGCATTTCAGAGAAGATAAATGAAAAAAAAAAAGACCCATTCTGAATGCCCTGTCAACATCCAATAGAAATTAAAGAGGAAAAAAGGGAAAGGCCACTGTCACAGGGAAAGTCCACTGTCACAAGCAACCTTTCTGCTTCCTGTTCACCAGAAGTTCTATCCTTCCTGCCCTCTACAAGTTGTTTTTCTCTATCACCTACTTCCCTATCATGATGGTCTGCGTTATTACCCCCCCAGCAACAATGGAGCAAGCCAATCATGAACTCAAAATGCTGAAACCCTAAACAAAAACAATCATTTACATTTACATGGCTCTGATTTATTTGCAATATCAATGAAAGCATCTGTCAAACACAACCATAACCCACTGTGAATGCTAGTTATTTGTTTGTTTATTAGTTACTTTTTAGTTAGTTAAAAGAAGAGTCCAAGTCATGGGGAAAGTTAAGAACTTTGTAGTGGTAAAATGTCCACTGTAAAACATTGTTACAGACCAAGTTCAGAGTAAAATCATCCTAGATTTGAAGTTTACTGACCCTCTATGTTTCATTGTACAGTTTAATATGAAAGGAGAATTTAGGCATGTTTCAACAAATTAAGAACCCCTTAATTCACTTAATATAATTTTTTCCAAGTTTTTCCATTTCCTAACAAATGGGGCAATGTCATTCTTTCTGATGGAGGCAACAATGAGAAGTACAAGTTGTCATGTCCAAAACGAGCTTTACAACGTCGGTGCGGGGGGGGGGGGGGGGGGGGGGGGGGAAGGGGGGAAGGGGGGGAAGGAGAAGGATTGGGATTGGGGGGAGGGGGGAGGCTGGGAAGGGATGTGAAGGGTAAACACAGGAGGAGGCTGCAATGCTTGGTAAGAAATGTACGCATTATCCTGCCCATGTAATTGTAACTCCTCTGTACAGTATGTTCACAAATAAAATTAAATTAAATTAAAAAAAAAAGAACCCCTTAATTAAAATAAATACATTTCTTTTTTTTGGGGGGGGGTCCGGTCATAGGGCCTGAACTCTGGGCCTGGGCGCTGTCTCTCAGCTCTTCAGCTCAAGGCTAGCACTCTACCACTTGAGCCACAGCCCCACTTCCGGCTTTTTTCTTTTTGCTTATGTGGTGCTGAGGAATTGAACCCAGGGACTCAGGCATGCAAGGCAAGCGTTCTACCACTGAGCCACCTTCCCAGCCCCAATAAATACATTTCTTGACTTCATATCTTTTTCAAGTCTCTAATATAGAAGTACATTATGCATCTATGGCTTCATTTTTGTCAGTTGTGGGGCTTGAACTCGGGGCCTGGGTGCTGTCCCTGAGCTCTTCTGCTCAAGGCTAGTGCTCTACCACTTGTGCCAGAGTGCTACTTCTAGTTTTCTGGTGCTTTATTGCAGATAAGAGTCTCACAGACTTTCCTGCCTGGGCTGGCTTTGAGCCGAGATCCTCAGATGTCAACCTCCTGAGTAGCTAGGATTACAGGCATGAGCCATCAGCGCCTGGCTTGTTTGACTTTTAGATCCTACTTATAAGGCAAAACTTGATTCTAAGATGTGGATGCTATGACATGCACTTTGGTAAAGAAAGCTGCAATGAAGTAAAGGAAGACACATTTTTGTCATCTCACTATTTACTTTTGTCTGGTTATAAATGTATCATTCACCTTGTGCCTTTCTTAGTTTCCTAGTACCAGTCTTAAAATCTCTTGATACTTTCCACAAGAAAGGATAAAGACTTGTTTTGATAGATTGATTGGCTGATTTGCTTCACTTGTCTTAATGCCAGTCACATTAGTCACATTAGTCACATGCCAGTCACATGAATTCTATACGACTTCAAAGAATTATGGGAAAAGCTTGGTTAAAATACAGTGAATGAAAATCTTTGTGGCCATTTTCTACTTGAAGAGCAGATAATGTTTCCCTTTTTGTCCCTTCATTTTCCCCCACTTTGTCATTTTTTACTAAAATAAATCCTTGCTAAAACTTCAAATGAAAGAAGGTAGAGTACAGATGTTAGAAGTAATCAATGTTTAGAAAAAAAGTATAAGTTTAATAAACTCTAAGACCCTCAAACTAACCATTAAGCAAAACTTATATAACTTCAGCTTCTATAACCAATTCAGGTTAATATTCAAATAGTAGGTATACACTTTTTAAAGTTTTTGTATGCTGCTTTTTCTCTCATTGTTAATTGGTATGATTTGCTGTTGTCATTCAGTATCTCAATTAATATTTGCTATTGGGAATAGAAATGAAAATAGGAGTTGAGATAAGGCAAAATATAATGGGTTTTATTGCCACATACATCAGTTTTAATTTTGTATGGAGATAACAATGTGCAGAATTTGATTTATTTGCCTCTTTAATGAAAACACTGTAAGTTGTTTATTCTCCTCACTCATAATTAAATACATAATTTGACAAGTATCAATAAGAAGCTTTTCACAGGCAAAATAAAATAGAACTATGATCTATAATGTATGCTAAAATTACTCTCTAAAACCAAAATCTACCTATGTCCTTCAAATCATGTTGTAGTTTCAGAAGTGATCACTGATTATCATCAGGGATTATTTTTTTTGGGGGGGGGGTTTGTCGGGCTTGGCCACTGCCCCACAGCTCTTCAGCTTAAAGTGAGCACTCTACCACTTGAGCCACAGCACCACTTCCAGTTTTCTGGTGGTTAATTGAAGATAAGAGTCTCAAGGACTTCCCTGTCCAGCCTGGCTTTGAACCGTGATCCTCAGATCTCAGCCTCCTGGGGAGGCTAGGATTACAGGCGTGAGCCACCAGATCTCCTGGCAGAGAAAATATTTTTTAAAAGTGTTCAGTGCTTTTGCAGTTAAATTTTCCACTTTTTAGTTTGAATTACTCCGTGGTCTACAGACTTTGTGATATTGATTTTTTAATAATAAAAATTAAATTTCAATAGCAAATTTTAATCGCAAAAGGTAATGATAAATCTGGTCTTTGTTTACATGACTCCTTGTCATCATGATAGACCAGAAAGGATTTTATCAGTCACATCTCAATGGTCACCAGAACCAATGAAGAGTCACTTCTCCACACTCTCCCAATGATAACAGTATTTTACAATAGCATATAGAAACAAATTTATTTTATGAGTTTATTGGTACATTTAACTTCTGTCTGCTCATCATAGTGTGTGTGTATGAGGAAAAACATTTTTACTACACTATATACTCCGGCTAAAAACTATTCAAAAATACTGAAGGACCTAGTATACATAGTGTTTGGATTATGAAAAAAATTACATGTAAATTAATCTCACAAAATGTGGATATTATACTGAAATAATTCTACAAATTTGTCACAGGATGACTAGAATCATATTCTAACATACCTTCCAACACTTTTGTCTTTTTCATTTGTATGTCTTTCATAGCAGGTATAAAAATTTTGATTATACAAAGTGAAACAACTTATTTTTTATTTCATGAAAATGTATCTATCACATTAAATCGTCTTATGAATCAGTAATTATCTTCATTATGACTAGTTATATTTGTGCAAGTCACAAATTGTGTTTGCACAGGCATATTTTATAGCAAAACAAGATACAAGGAGCGTGTATAGATGTGTCAGTTCAAGTATACAGTGCTGATGATAGCAATTATAAAATTAATTTTGTAGTAATATTCACTTATACAAATTAAGAAAAATAACGATGGTATATGATAATCAGGATTTGTATGTCTTATTTTGAATGCTATAATATTAACACCCTCTTCCTTCAGAGGACTAGGTAGTGAACCATGCAGCATTTGTTAATGCTGCTAAATATACTGAATGCAACTGATTGACTCACAGGGGTAAACAGGTAAGTCAGCATTCCTGGCTGAAGAGTTTAAATTTTCTCTTTCTGAAATTGACTTTTCAAGACAACAAAGTTCAAATTAAGAAGAAGAAGATATGTATAACATGATTATAAACTTTGTACTCAGCAAAAAAAGACCAAATACTCTTTCCAAGGATTCACATAATTTTATCATACAGTAGGGAACTTTAAAAAGTAAATAACTGGGTGCTGGTGGCTCTCTCCTGTAATCCTAACTACTCAGGAGGTTGAGATCTGAAGATTGTGTTTTGAAGCCAACCCCAGCAGGAAATTCTATATATGACTCATCTACAATTAACCACACACACACACACACACACACACACACACCATATTAATTTGTAAAATAAATCAGTGTGTAACACTAAAGAAACAAATGAAGATAAATTATCAATAAACAACCCTTTAAAAACTTAAAGTTTTATTTTTCATCTTTACTTCATGACCATCATTTTTGGAGTTCTGCGTATAAATTCTGAGGAGAAATTCCTAACCTGTATTGTACAGTTAATGTGATAGTAGTTAAGTACATGTTAATTGCACATAGATTCTTTAAGATTTATGTGCAGTAGTTGAATTGAATAACATTGAGAAAAGAAGCAGTTTACATGGTCATTAATTGTTTTAAGAGAGTTAAGTATAATAATTCTACCATAGTTCTTGAGAGAAGATAATGATGTAGGTAGGGAGAATAAACCTTAATGTATAATGTATACCTTATGCCAATTTACTAATTTCTTCAGTTTATAAGTACAATGCATTTTTATTTTTAAGTATTTTATCTATTTATTTTTTCATACATTAAAAACTTTTGTCAAAGGAGTTGCCAATATTTTTTTGTTGTTGTTGATCATGGAGCTTGAACAATTGTCCTGGGTGCTATCCCTGAGCTCTTCAACTCAAGGAAACGACTCTTAACACTTGAGCCACAGTGCATCATCTGGTTGATTTTTTTTTTTTGGTGGTTAATTAGAGATAAGAGTCTCACAGAATTTCTTGCCCAGGCTGGCTTTGAACCGTGATCCTGAGATCTCATCTTCCTGAGTAGTTAGCATTACAGTGCCTGGCATTTAAGAAAGCACTCTTTGAATATAAATAATATTGATCCATGGATATCATCCCTTTCAATACTCACCCACCTCTCCTAATCCACCCCTTTCCTCAATTTTCTTAATTTTGTAGGATATACATAGAATTCTTAACTTTCTAAGAAATCCCACTATTTGACTTCTCACTTGAATGTATCATATTTCAGTTACCATATTTGTATATATTTGCATACTACCAAGCATATTTATTTATAAATTTACAAAGTACTTCTGGTTTGAATATGTAACAGAAGACATGCATCCTTTGTCATTCTGAGCCTTACATTCTTCACTTAACATAATTTTTCCAGGTGTTTTCATTGTTTTATCAATGATACAATTTCATTCTTTCTAATGGATAAGTAAAATCCAATTGTGTGCATAGCCACATTTTATTGGTTCATTTGTCCACTGAGGGTCATCTGGCTGATTCCATACCCTGGTTAGGGTAAATAATGCTGTAATTAACATTGTTATGCTGGTGGTTTTACTGTATTCTGGTTTGTAATCTTTTGGACAAATCTTGAGAAGTGGAATTGCAGGATCTTAGGGTAGTTCTATATTTAATTGTTTGAGAAACCTCCCGACTGCTTTCCAGAGTGGTTGAATACGTTTTCATTCCCACCAACAGTACACTAGGCTTCACTTTGAGCGCATTCTCGCCAGCATTTTTTATTGTTTGTTTTCTTGATAATGGCCATTCTAACAGGGGTGAGATGGAATTTCAGTGTTGCTTTGATTTGCATTTCCTTCATGGCCAGAGATGTTGACTATTTTTACTTCTGAGAAGACTCTGGCTCATTACTGCTTTATTAATTGATTTGTTGATTTTTTTCATTTTTTTATTGTCAAGGTGATGTACAGAGGGGTTACAGTTACATAACTAAGGTAATAAGTATATTTCTTGTCAAACTTGTTATCCCTTCCTTCATTTTTTTTCTCCTACTTTCCTTCTCCCTTCAGCCTTCCCTCATATTCAACTTCCCAACATATTGTCCTGGTTGTTGTTGCACTGATTCCCCTCTTGACATTTGTCTCACCATTCTCTTGTTCCTTTTCTCTTCCCCAATTCAAATAAATGTATATACAATACCAGGGTACCAAAATAAAAATACTGTCAAGAGTGGATATACCATAGGGGGAAGAACAGACAAATGAAACAAAAACATCACATAGTACATTAACAACAACAACAACAACAAAATTCTTGTTTCCAAATCTTGGAGTTCATTTTGCTTAGCATCATCTTATATGGTCATATGTACACAGTTATTGAGCTATTCTGCTCATCTGATAAGATTATCCTATACATATAATAATTATTGCAAAAAAGGGAAACCATGGGACCTAGGTTTCTTTGGGCCTGGCTTACTTCATTTAATATGATTTTTTCCAAGTCTTTCCATTTCCTAACAGATGGGGTGGTGTCATTCTTATAGATAGATAGATAGATAGATAGATAGATAGATAGATAGATAGATAGATAGATAGATAGATAGATAGATATTCCACATTTTCTTGATCCATTCATCTACTGAGGGACATCTGGGTTGGTTCCATATCTTAGCTATGATGAATAATGCTGTGATAAACATAGTTGTACTGGTAGCTTTAGTATTGCCTTGTTTGTGATCATTTGGGTAAATGCCAAAAGTGGGATTGTTGGGTCATAGGGGAGCTCTATGTGTAGCCTATTGAGGAAACTCCATACTGCTTTCCAGAGTGGGTGAACAAGTTTGCACTCCCACCAACAGTGCAATAGGATTCCCCATTGGACACATCCCTTCCAGCATCTGTTGTTATTAGATTTTTGATTATAGCTATTCTAACTGGGATGAAGTGGAATCTCAATGCTGTTTTGATTTGCATTTCTTTTATGGCTAGAGAGGTTGAGCATTTCCTTCATGTATCTATTAGCCATTCTTATTTCCTCTTCAGAGAAGTTTCTCTTTAGTCCACTTATTAATGGGGTGGTTGTTTCTTTGAGGATTTGTTTTTAGGGGAGTTAAGTTTTTGCTTTTTAGGTATATTTTATATATGAGGCCCTTGTCTGTTGTATGGGTAGTGAAGATGTTGATTTTTTTGAGGGTTTAATTTTTTAAGTTCTCTGTGTATTCTGAAGATTAGGCCACTGTCTGATGTGTCATTGGCAAAAACCTTCTATTCTGTTTAGGTTGTCTTTTTAGTTAGTTGTCTATGTCATTTGTCATGCAGAAACTTTTTTTTTTTTAGTCCGGTTGTGGGGCCTGAACTGTGGGCCTGGGCACTGTCCCTCAGCTCTTCAGCTCAAGGCTAGCGTTCTACCACTTGAGTCACAGCACCACTTCTGGCTTTTTTCTTATGTGGTGCTGAGTAATAGAATCCAGGGCCTCATGCATGCAAGGAAAGCATTCTACCACTGAGTCACCTTCCCAGCCCCTATGCAGAAACTTTTTAACTTGATTCAATCCTATTTATCAAGTCTCTCTTTGACTTGCTCTGCTCTTGGATCTTTGTTCAATAAGTGCTTACCTGTGCCAGGGAGACACTATTTTCATATCAGAAGAGAACCACTTAGAACATGGCAGGGAAAAGAAAGTAACAAACAATTTTTAAAGGTGTATCAGACATAAATTATTTTTAGCAGCTTGCAAGAAAGCTATAATTTCAAATCTAAATATTTAATCTCATATACACTCAAGAGTAAGTAGATTTAGTTTAGTAGGATGTTTTGATGAAACCATCATTTCCCCAGTTCTTCTTATTTAACTTCTGTGCTGCACTGTAAGGAAGAAATATTTATCTTTATATTTTCTATCACAAGAGAAATGAACTATACAATATTAGAGAGAGGGAAATTAGGAGGGGTAAAACTGGGAGAAAATGAGGAAAGGGGTGTCACTATTTTAAAAGAAATATACTCATTATTGGAATCATGTAACTGAAAACACTCTGTTTATCACCTTTCCAATAAAATTTAAACTAAAAGAATAAAAAGTAAATAAATAAATACAATGCATGAATAAGGATGCAGATGGAATATTAATTTATAGTTTTTACATTGTGTACAAATTAGTAACTCTAAGATTTTACTATATGTAAAATACTTAAAAATGAAACATAATATTTTTTACACTGATTTTAACAAGATGTTTTAAAATTATTAAATTTACAAAATGGAAAAAAAGAAAGACAGTAGTAAGAGAGAGAAAAAGTTAATGAAATAGAGGTCCTGATGGCATTTATATGATGATGGTTAATCTAGGTTGAAGATGTGACTAGATTAAGAGATATAATCCCCAATCCCTCAACAACAAATCCTCAAAGAAACAACTGCCCAATAAATAAGTGGGCTAAAGACTTAAAGAGAAACTTCTCTGAAGAAGAAAGAAGGATGGCCAATAGACACATGAAGAAATGCTCTACCTCCCTAGCCATAAAAGAAATGCAAATCTGGGCTGGGAAGGTGGCTCAGTGGTAGAGCACTTGCCTTGCATGCTCGAGGCCCTGGGTTCAATTCCTTAGCACCACATAAGAAAAAAGCCAGAAGTGGCGCTGTGGCTAGAACTCTAATAACAAAAGATGCTGGAGGGGATGTGGTCAGAAGGGAACCTTACTTGTAAACATTTGGGTAAATGCCCAAAAATGGGATTGCTGGGTCATAGGGGAGCTCTATGTGAAGTCTTTTGAGGAACCTCCATACTGCTTTCCAAAGTGGTTGAACAAGTTTACATTCCCACCAACAATGAAGTAAGGTTCCCTTCTGTCCACATCCCCTCCAGCATCTGTTCTTGTTAGAGTTCTTGATTTTTGACATTCTAACTGGAGTGAAGTGGTATTTCAATGTTGTTTTGATTTGCATTTCTTTTATGGCTAGGGATGTTGAGCATTTCTTCATGTGTCTATTGGCCATCCTTCTTTCCTCTTCAGAGAAGTTTCTCTTTAAGTCTTTAGCCCATTTATTTATTGGGCAGTTGTTTCTTTGAGGGTTTGTTGTTGGGGGATTTAATTTTTTGAGTTCCAAGTATATTTTAGATATGAGACCCTTGTCTGTTGTATAGTTAGTGAAGATCTTCTCCCAATCTGTGGGCTTTCTATTGATCTTGCTAGCTATGTCTTTTGCCATGCAGAAGCCCTGCAACTTCATGCAATCCCATTTGTCCAACCTTTCTTTGATTTGTTGTGTTTCTGGGTCTCTATTCAGAAAATTTTGGCCTGAGCCAAGGAGACCTAGGGTTTCTCCTATTCCATCCTGTAATGTTTTCAGAGTGTCTGCTTTGAGTTCTAGGTCTTTGATCCATTTGGAGTTGATTCTGGTGCAGGGTCATATATAAGGATCTAGCTTTAGTTTTCTACAAGTAGTTAACCAATTTTGCCAGCACCATTTACTGAAGAGGCTGTCTTTCTTCCATTCTATTGTTTTAGCTTCCTTATTGAAGATTAGATGGCTATAGGTCTGTGGGTTCATTTCTGGATTTTCAATTCTATTCCATTTGTCCTGAGGTCTGTTCTTGTGCCAATACCAAGCTGTTTTGATTTCTATGGCTTTATAGTAGAGTTTGAAATTTGGTATTGATATTCCTCCAGCAGTGTTCTTTCCGTTGAAGAGCGTTTTTGCTATTTGGGGTCTTTTATTGTTCCATATGAATTTTTGGATTGCCTCTTCTATTTCCTTGAAGAATGAGGTTGGAATTTTGATAGGTATCACGTTGAATTTGTAGATAGACTTGGGAAGTATTGCCATTTTCACGATGTTAATCTTTCCAATCCAGGAGCATGGGAGGTTTTTGCCATTTTCTAAGTTCTGTTTTGATTTCCTTTTTCAAGATTTTAAAGTTTTCCTCATAGAGGTCCTTCACTTCTTTGGTTAAGTTAATTCCTAGGTATTTTATTTTTTCTGGAGCTATTACAAATGGAATTGCTTTTCTAATTTCAGCCACACTTTTCTCATTGTTGGCATACAGAAAAGCCATTGATTTGGGGGGGGGTTAATTTTATACCCTGCTACTTTGCCAAAGTTTTGAATCAGCTTGAGTAATTTGGGAGTGGAGTCTATGGAATTCTATGTTTACTGCAGCATTATTTACCATAGCTAAGATATGGAACCACCCCAGATGCCCCTCAGTAGATGAATGGATCAAGAAAATGTGGTATATATACACAATGGAATTCTATGCCTCCATCAGAAAGAATGACATTGCCCCATTTGTTAGGAAATGGAAAAACTTGGAAAAAATTATATTAAGTGAAGTAAGCCAGGCCCAAAGAAACATAGGTCCCATGGTTTCCCTTATTTGCAATATCTAGTATATGTATGAGTCAAGCGGAAAAGGTCAGATAATGTGATGTTAGGAAAATGAACCCTTAGATATGTATTTTAATGTTTTCGTTTCTTTCATGCATGTGTTTCTAACGCATTTATAAGATTATTTCTTTGTTGCTTTGTATGTCCCTCCCCCACAGTATAACCCCTGCTTTCACTATATTTGATGTCAGTATAACTTGTGGAGGAGATGGGGAAAAACCAGTTGTTTAAGGATACAGGTGGACCTGTTGCAACAATGAGAAGTACAAGTTGTCATGTTGTAAATGAACTTTACAGCTTTGGTGAGGGGGGGAGGATTAGGTGGGGGTCAGGGGGAGGCTGGGAAGGGATGGGAAGGGGAAACAAAGGAGGAGGCTACAATGCTTGATAAGAAATGTACTCATTATCTTCCCCATGTAATTGTAACCCCTCCGTACAGTATTTTCACAATAAAAAATAAATAAAAATTAAGAAAAAGAGGTATCAGAGGAGAATAGTAAAATACATATAGGGGATACTAAATGATCAGAAAAGAATCACCCTGATTTTGGGCCTGGGCTTCTAGAAAGACTAAAATTGGAAAAAGGAAAAACTAGATAGCATGTGCATGCTTCATTGACCCTGAACCAGTGCATCTGTTCCTGCTGCCATCTCCCATGGAAATCAGATTCTAGCTCTCCCGCCATCCACCCCAATGACTCTTTAAGGAGTTTCCAGTCTTTCAGTCTTCAACAGGGAGTGCAACATTAATCCTTCTTGCTCTGAGGCATACAGCTCCTTAAACTGAGCAGATATGAGCTTTTCTTGAACTTCTGTACTTGGATGGCCATAGTTGGATGTCTTAGTCTTCAACTCTAAGTCAATACAATAAATCCTTTCTCTCTCTCTCTGTATATGAATGTACATATATGTATGTATGTATGTTATATATATATATGTTCTATTCCTAGAGGATCTCGACTAATACACACACGCATACACACGCATACACACATGCATACACACACACACAAACACACACACACACACACACACACAAACACACACACACACACACACACACACACACCTGGTCTTAAAGAAAAAAAGAGAGAAATACCATACTTGAAAAGTTAATATTTTAAAAAATCTATTGGACATGATAACAACATTGGTATAGGGATAATTCTTACAGTACTTACCTTAGATAGACATATTTCAGGTCAGATTTTATAAAAGTTGAATCCTTATCAAATTCAGAGCACAACCCTGTATATAAAACCATATATAGGAGTCATGAGAGCCCAAAATAATGTATTACCTCTGCTTATCTCCAATTTCCATTTACAAAATAAAGCTCCTTCTCATAAAAAAACTAGATCTTATGGAGGAACAAATTATAATCAGAAATGTTGCTTTGGAGAAGACCTCCCAGTCCTACTGACCACTACCACCACTCATAGGCCTAATAAAATCATCAATAACCATCATCAAGAGTCATTTTAACATCCTTTTAACTAATGTCTTGACATCACCATGAACAGTTCACAATATGTAGATTCATTTCTTTCTGGAAGAAATTCATGCATTAGGTTTTCTGTCTCTTTACTAGTGAGACCTATAAGTCTTGCTATGTGAACACTTACGGTATTTGTCAGCTATGTCATTTACATGCTCAATTTTTTTTCTCTAATTAGTCTACTGAAGTGATTGATTATTCTTGTTGGTACTGACTCTCACTTGGGGCTGTTTTTCTTACCATTTGTCGTTCAAGAATGGATGTAGCCTTGTTCATATTTTTGTGGGTCTGAAGGACTAGCTCATTTTGTTAATCTTCCAAAATCTTAAACAGATACATTAATATACTCCATTATCTCATTACCATATCTTAATCTTTCCATTTCAGCATGCTTTCTTAGTTACAACCACCCCTTGATTATCTTAGGATCCACTCCCTATCCCTGTTCTATTCTTTCTATTCCCATATTTATCTGTATGTGTAGCTTACATTTGGTGTCAATCTTTACAATGAGTCTCTAAATCACTCTCAACTCCTTTGCTCATTTCTAGATTCACTTTACATACTGACTAAATCCCAAGTGATTTTTTTGTTTGGATCATACCTGCACCAATGCATAAACACAGGGCAAGGCAGATAAAGGACACAGCCATGCAGACAGTTTTCATTTTAAATTCTTGAACACTAACTTCAAGAGAGCCTTTCATGTTGCCTGTCAATCATCCTATTTATCCCTGGTCCATTTACTTTCTCTTTCCTAGAAAATTATTTATGCACCCTTCTCATTCTTCAAACTTCCAATAAGCCCTAATCCTCAAACTTACATAAGGAATTTGAGAAAACGAAAGAACTAGAAAAGAATTTCCATAAGCACCTACCACCAAATATGTACATTTGTGCTCAATATTCAACTTTCTTTTTAAAAAGCCTTTGTACTACAAAGAATTACTTTCTACTTGTGAACTGGATCCTACCTTCCCACTAGTCAAAGATAAAGCTGAAGACTTTCTTGTTCTTCAGTGTCCAATTTCCTTCTCTCTTGTGAAGCATACCTATTGGACAACAACTGATATTTCCACCATCTTAGGGAATTATATTGCCATATTTCTATTCACTTTATTAGTTATTGTCTTCCTTTCCTTTCCTTTATAGCAAAATTCTCTCAAAGAGTTGTTTATCTTACCAGGCGCCAGTGGCTCATGCCTGTAATCCTAGCTACTCAGGAGGCTGAGATCTGAGGATCGCTGTTCAAAGCCAGCCCAGGCAGGAAAGACTTGAGACTCCTATCTCCAATAAACTACTAGAAAGCCAGAACTGGTTCTGTAGCTCAAGTGGTAGAGCACTCACCTTGAGCTGAAAAGCTGAGGGAAAGAACCCAGGCCCACATTCAAGCCCCACGACCACCACCAACAACAACAATAATTGTTTATCCTCACTGGTAGAAAAATTCTCACCTGTGTTTTGCTCTTAAATTCATCATAGCAAGGTTTTATTGTTTTTATTGCAAGCTTTTGTTTCCAGCATTGCAACAAACTGACTTAATAAATCAATAATTTTCCTTGGGCTGAATGCTATTTTAATTCTTGTTTATGTAACATATCAGTTGCATTTACATTTGATATATGTAATAACTCTTTTTGAACATTTTACCCGATTTGATGACTAGCCTAGAACAATTGTCTGGCTTTTTGCATTTCTCCTTATCAGCCCATTCCTAATTTCCACCACTGGGTCCGCTTCATTTCCTGACCAACATGGTACTGACCTTTGGCTTTTCCTTGTACCTCACTGTCTTTTTGCAAACAGCTTTATAATGATATAATTCATACACCATAAAATTTCACTGAATTACAAAATATTACTGCAATCATCACATCATCAACTGTAGAACATTTGGATCACTTAGAACACCATCCTGTCAAAAAGAACGATGTACTCAATAACTACCTACTTCCTCTACTTCCTCTCTAGGTCCTTCCACTAAACAGCTGTCATTTCCTATATTTTCTTTTTTGTGGATGGGTTTTCAAATAGGCTCATAGAGTAAGTGATTTTTTGTTATTACCTTCTTTTATTTAAAATAATATTCTTAGGACTCATTTATTGTAAAAATTAATGAAACCTTCCTTTTTTTTTTGGTTGGTTGTAGGGCATAAACTCTGGACCTGGGCCAGGGCACTGTCCCTGAGCTCTTCAGTTCAAGGCTAGGGCTCTACCACTTGAGCCACAGCACCACTTCTGGCTATTTCTGCTTGTGTGGTGCTGAGGAATCAAACCCAGGGCCTCATGCATGCAAGGCAAGCACTCTTATCACTGAGCCACCTTCCCAGCCCCTCTTCCGTATTTTTGCCTGAATAATATTCCATTGGATGAGTATAACACTTTTTCATGTGCATTCATCATCAGCTGAGAGACATTTAGCCTGTTTCTCTCTTTCTTTTGGCTGTTATGAATAGTTGCTGATAAGAGTCCCATGTGGCATTTTTTGAGTGAACATATGTGATTATTTCTCTTGGGTATGTGCTCAGTACACCTAATATTTTGCAAGGGTGCTAACACCTTACCACAGAGATCTCATCATTTTAACAAATAGTGTTGAAGGACCTGGGTAGCCAAGCAAAAGACTGAAGTTCAATTTTAGCCTCAGAACATGAAAACATTCAGTTCATGGTGGATCAAAGACTAAGTGAAAACCCAGTGTCATAAAAATCTTAGAAGAAAATGTCAGAGACAATCTTCACAACCTTGGAAAAGTTTGTGACAAAGGATTCTTAGGCAAAATAGAAATAGCACCAATAACAAAATAAAAACAAAGCAGAAAAGTGGTATTTCATCAAACTTAGAACTTGTTGCATCAGAAAGTATCAAAAATCAGTGAACAAACAAATCATGGGATGACAGAAACATTTTAAAAGGTGTTCCAACTTAATAGTAAAAAGACAAACTACATAATTTAAAAATTAGCAAAGTATTTGAATACATATTTCCTTGAAGAAGATAAGCAAATGACCAATAAGCACATTAATGGGTTATCAGCTTCATTAATAATGAAACACATGCAAAGCATGTTTTAATGAGATACTACTGTTTTACCCACTGTAATCAGAAAATCAAATAATAGCAACCAGATAATGTCAACAATTGTGTGGAAAAGTTTTCTGCAAACTGAGTCACACAGTAAGTGACTTTTTCAAAGTCAAATGAAAAATTGTCAGAATCTTAAATGGTATTAGTTAATTAAAAGTGAATTTTACATAGAGCTATAAAAGAGCAAATATATTGATTATTTATTTTATAACAGACTATATATGGTAATGGTGATATGATTTTAAGATAAAATACGATTAAACTTTTATTTGAAGAATGTTATTGAGAATAATATTAAGATAACTTATGCAACTCAGCTATGAAAACATTATGTGTGTGTGTGTGTGTGTGTGTTTATGTGCACATGCATGGGCATGAGCACATGTATGTTGGGGCTTTCTCTTTCCTACATGGATTTCTAATTGAATATGTCATTGAACAAATTGATAGTTACTTTGTATATTAGAAAAACTTATCAATGTCTAAAACTACATTTAGAAAGGCAAAGATTCAATAGTCAAGAACACAACAGAAGAAATGGCAGAACTGAGCATGTTGATGTGCACCTTTAATCCCAGAAGTTTGGGGGATGAGATTTGAGTTGAAGGCAAGCCTGAAATAGCAAGCCTATTTCTCAATCAATAAAGAAATAAAATTTTTTCAAGCAAAGAAGAAATGACAGGGGTCTCATATCTAAAATATACTTAGAACTCAAAAAACTAAATCCCCCAACAACAAATCCTCAAAGAAACAACTGCACGATAAACAAATGGGCTAAGGACTTAAAGAGAGACTTCTCTGAAGAGGAATTAAGAATGGTGTATGGTCACATGAAAAAATGCTCAACGTAGCCATAAAAGAAATGCAAATCAAGACAATGCTGAGATTCCACCTCATTATAGAATGGCTATAATCAAGAACTCTAATAACAACAGATGCTGGAGGGGATGTGGCCAGAAGGGAACCCTACTGAATTGTTGGTGGGAGTGTAAACTTGTTCAACCATTCTGGAAAGCAGTATGGAGGTTCCTCAAAAGACTCCACATAGAGCTCCCCTATGACCCAGCAATCCCACTTTTGGGCATTTACCCAAGGGATTACAAACAAGGTCATACCAAAGCTACCAGCACAACCATGTTTATCACAGCATTATTTACCATAGCTATGATATTGAATGAACCCAGATGCCCCTCAGTAGATGAATGGATCAAGAAAATGTGGTGTATATATATATATATATATATATATATATATACATATACATATATATGTATATATACATACATACATACATTCATACATACATACATACATACATTCAATGGAATTCTATGCCTTCCTTAGAAAGAATGACATCACCCTATTTGTTAGGAAATGGAAAGACTTGGAAAAAATAATATTAAGTGAAGTAACAGGCCCAAAGAAACATAGGTCCCATCGTTTCCTTGTTTGTAGTGACTAGTACATATCTAGGACAAGCAGAGTAGGTCAAAGGCTATGTACATACGACCATATGAGATAATGTTAAGCAAAATGCACCCCAAGACAGGGTCGCAAGGTTTTGTTTTTTTTTTTCTTTCTTGTTAGTGTTTTTAATGTACTTACAATACACTATGTGATTCGTTTGTTTCTACTGAATGTTCTTCCTCATGGTATGACCCCTGTTTTCACTGGATTTGATGCTAGGGCTCTGCACCTTGTATATACATTTTTGTAATTTGGGGAGGGGAAGGGATATAGCAGAAAGCTTAAATGGGGATGCAGGCTGACCCATTGTGATGATGAGATGTACAGGACACTATATTGAAAACAAACTTTACAATGTCGCAGTGGGGAGGGGGTGGGAGGAGTTAGGGATGTGAGGAGGGAAGTGATGGTAGGGGAAACAAAGGAGGAGGTGACAATGCTAGCTATGAAATATTCTCATTACCCTATTCATGTAACTGTAACCCCTCTGTATGACATTTTTACAAAAAAATAATAAAAAAAGAAATGACAGGAAAGAAATCAAAATAATCTAACTTATCACTATAACAGGTACCAGAGAAATGAATGAACATTTGCTTTCCTTTGTTTCTTTTTTTACCTAAACACATATTAACGTATGTTTTTCATATTTTAAAGGTGCAATTAATATTCATATGATTGTTCAGTTATTCATTGTTTACAAAGTATTTCTGTAAGCTTGTAAAATTACACAGATTTTCCATAAGTAAAAAAGAGTTGTACTGTTTGTTTTTAGATAACAAAAAGCACACCAGATAATAAGTGGAACATCAGTTCTGCCCATAATTCTACTTTTCCATCTGATCCATAAAAACACTTTGTGAATCCACCAGGAGCCAGATTCTCTGCCAGCCTGTGGGAACAAGGATTGGTCCGCAAGAATGAAAGTTGCAGGCCAGAAAATAACATACTGTAGTTTTATCTCTGAACCCCTCTTTTATCCTAATGATTACACTGGATTTCTCATGATAGAGAACTATTTTTGTCATGAAAAATAGGAAAAGATCTTCTTTAATAGGCAAAAGATGTCAAATTTTTATAAAAAGGGGTAGACTTCATTCATCCAATACATCAATAAATTGGGCATTTAAATGGGTTCTAGCAGGAGAGAAATGAATAAAACAAGAGCCCTTCATTAGAGCCTGATAGGAAACACAGACAAATAATCTATTGTGAAAGTAAAATAAAAGCATTTTCATATAGGAGAATAAAGCACTATAATTTCCTATGTTTTTATTCTCGTCAAAGTACCACAAGGTAACATTTTTAACAGAGGTTCAAGGGATTAAGTTCGCCATAGCTCTGCCTAAGGGTATTTAGCAAATATTTTAAAGGAAAATGTGCCATCTAAACTGGTATCTCAAAAATAAAACTTTAAAATTCCACATCTATATCTACTACTAATAGAATGATATCTGCTACTCCAGAATGATTGCTTTAACTTTCAACACATAGTGTATCAAACTTCTAAATTGTTTATTATCTAATAGATGACACTCAGATCTAGTGGGATGACTGAAAGCACTAAAGAAATAGCCATATAACCTGTAATACACAGACCATGCTCAATATCCAGGAGATGTAACATTTTGTAGTTTCAGAAGATGTTCAAATATTCATGTTAAAATTAATGGCATTTGTTGATACCTAGACTTGCTTGCTGTCTGGATTTGTTTGTTTAATTGGCACTCTACTTCTTGAACCATACCTCCAGCCCAGCATCTTGCTGGTTAATTGGAGATGAAATCTTGAGGACTTCCCTGTTTGGGCTGACTTTGCTCCTCAGTCTTTCAGATATCAGTCTCTTTAGTAGCGAGGATGTAAAGCATGTAAGACTGTAAATAAATCAGCTCCTGGCTATATTATATAACCTTCTAAATGTAGTTTCTAAGTATCAGATTATCGTAGATATTTGTCTCATAAAACAACTTTTAAATGACTCCTTTCACATTTTTTTTTGGTTGTGGGGCTTGAACTCACGGCCTGGCACTGTCCCTGAGCCTCTTTGTGTTCAAAGCTTGTGCTCTACTACTTTACCATGGAGCCACTTCTGGTTTTGGAATGGTTAATTGGAGATAAGAATCTCACAGGGACTTTTTTGCCCTGGTTGGCTTTGAACTGTGATCGTCAGATCTGAACCTCCTGAGTATCTAGGATAACAGATGTCAGCCACTGGTGCCAAGCTACTTTCACATTTTAAAAATAAGAAAACCTTGTACATAAAGGTTTTATGTTTTATTTTGCTGATGAAATCAAAGACTATTATTTACTCTATAACATTTTCCAGAATTCTTAATAGACAATATTTTTATTGCTCTTCAAGTACAGAGGATATTTAGGAGATCTTCATTTGAACTGAATTAGAAGAATAATGAGAAGTAGGTCACATGTATTTCTTTAGAAGGATTTCTGAAAACAAAAAAAGTTGTTAGTAGGTTTTTGACAGGATTGACATTAAACACCATCAAACTTAAAAGTTTTGGTTTTGTTGCATTTATGACACTAAAATAAAAATGTGTTATTTTTTCCAAATTGTTCTGCCCACTTTTTTTTAATATTTCAAGGAAATAATGTAATAAAATTGTTTGGTTTCAACAAAGATAATCTATATAAGTTTTAAATGAAGAAGCTATGAAATAACTTGAGCAGTATTTCCATAATTTCATAAAATTGTTAGCATTCAGACTTTAACATTCTATGTGGACTTGGTCACATGGAATAGAGAAACTACCAGAGCACAAACTTGTTTGTTTATAGATTTATTGCTAATCGTTATTTTTGTTTATGTAAGTAGTTTTCAAAAATCTTTATCAGGGCTGGGAAGGTGGCTCAGAGGTAGAGCGCTTGCCTTGTATGCATGAGGCCCTGGGTTCGATTCCTCAGCACCATATAAGCAGAAAAAAAAGCCGGGAGTGGCGCTGTGGCTCAAGTGGTAGAGTGCTAGCCTTGAGCTGAAGAGCTGAGGGACAGCGCCCAGAGTTCAGGCCCACGACCGGACCCCTCCCCCCCAAAACAAAAAATCTCTATCAATAAATTTGGCAATGCTTTGAAAAAAATCATTATGTTCTCAGTCATTGTTATTTCTTTTTTGTTTTACTCATGTTATTTCACACTCCATTATATTATAGATTGTACTCTACTCCTATAATCACCCCTAGACATATTTTAGATGGAATGATTCTATGGAATAAAATATTCCAGAAACAACCATAGGTTTAATTTTGTTGATTTCCTAGGTGGGTCTTGATCCAGTCAAGCTGACAGTCAAGAATGAACAACATACCTAGTTAGTATGTAGCTTAAGAACCATAATATAAAAAGACGTAGCCTGCCTAGTCTGGCTTTGAACCACCATCTACAGTACTCAGCCTCCAGAATAGTTAGTATTACAGAGGTAAGCCATCAGCTCCCAGACATATTTTGATTTTCAAGTTGAAAAAGACCTACTTTCATTTCCCAGCAAGAAGTCAATACTATTGTCCAGATGCAATCAGCTTGCCTCACCATTCATGAATCCTTCAAGTCTGCTCTTTACTCTCAGACTCATTTCTGACCAAGGCCAAAGCCAAGCCAACGAGCTAAATAGAAGAGTGGCCTGGTGATCAGTAGGACAAACCAGTTTTCTGTTGTCACACGTCATGTGGGCTTGTAAAAACATTAAAATTTCAGTGTTGTCAATTCTTAAGCAAAAGATAAAGCTAAAGAAAGAGAGGAAGAGAAAGAAAAGAGAGAAAGAGGAAGAAAAGGAAGGAAGGAAGAAAGTTCAGTAAGGAAGGAAGGAAAGAAGGAAGGAAGAAAGGAAGGAAGGACATAAGGGAGGAAGGAAGGGAGGGAGTGAGGATGAGTTAGGGGCAGTAGAGCCTTTGAACTGAAGGGGTCATTTTTTTCCTGATATATCTACTGATAATTTTGTCATATCCTCTGTTACTGTTGGTATAAGTAACGCTAACATGTTGTTATTCCGTTTAATTGATCAGTTTATCTTATTAAAAGAGACTTGAAACTTTTCCTCACACCTCTCTGCTAGGTTATTAGTGAAAGAAAAATTGAAAGCAAACTGTCCAATAAGAATATAATGTGAGATACATATGTACTATTAAATGTTGTAATAGCCACATTAAAAGATAGATGAAAATTAGTTTTCACACTCTATTTAACTCAATTTACTCCAAACATGATCATTTCAGCATGTAATAAAAATGGGTAAATTCTCAGACCATTTACAATATCTGATATAACTGTGCTTCAATCAAATGTTAATGGCCTCTGAAGTTGAATTTTCAGGCAGTTTTCTTGTGTCACAAATTACAATTCTCCCTCTAATTTTCCTCAACTATTTAAAAAATATTAAAATAATCCTACATCCTGTATCATAGAAAAGTAGATAGCAGGTCAATTTTTCTCAGGTCCTAACTTGTCAACTATTATGCATGCATATTAGTGAGTAATAAATTTGTAATAAATAACTGTGTAATTTATAAGCTTTAAAACTTTGTATTGGCTTCATATCAACCAATGGAAACTATGGTAGAATAAATATATGAGCAGCAATTGAGCTGAAATTTTTAAAATTAGCACTTGATTTGTGGAAGAAAAGATGAACAAATTCTATCAGAAATTTTCTATTACTGTCCTCTTTTATAATTTCTTATTACTTTATTTGTGTTTTGGAATTGACTAAGTGATTCTGATATTTGGTTTCTTTTGCAGAATGGATTTGTGGTTTAATCTGTAGTGAAAATATAGTCTATATAATCCTATTTATTATAGTTCGTTATATTTGAAAGTTGCAAGTATGTATTTCACCTTTAAGTATAGTAATATTTTTATTGAATGAAATGATTCTAGAAAAGCTGATAACTGTCATTATTTTTAACTATGGTAGCTCAATATGCGAATATTCAGTAGGTATGGGAATTGTGCAAATATTCATAGGCATGTATATCAATGTTCTATCACCCAGAAAAATGAAAAACCACAACATATTTTTGCAAATCCCAAATTAAAAAAAGTTATCAATGTGGAAATTACTATGCTATATAAATAAGCTTCATTTGCTCACTTATGTAGCTGTCTCCATCAATTCTAAGTGGAGGAATTGAAACTTTAAATCATGGTTTAATTTTAATTTTAAACTTTTAGAGTCAAATTTCTTTTTAAAGACTAAACTGCTTTAAAATAGTCATTAAAACATCATTTTTCTTTTTACCAACTATTTCTAGGGTTTATCAGTTTAATAAAACGTCATAGATTAATTAGTCATGACCTGAAGTCATAATTTAAAATATTAGAATATTATGTTAATGTATTATTACATCAAAAATTCATTTAGCTGAAGTCTAAATGAAATAGATTATACTCTATTATTAGAATTTTGGGGTAATATCTTCAAAGTCAATGTATAGTTGGTCATTTGAAGGTACCTCACATGCTATTTTATCTTTTTCTCAGAAAATTGAACATCTGATTCATTTCTGCCAGACTATGCTATCCAGCAATTTGCCTCTGTTTCATATTTGTATTAGAAGAAAGTATTAAATCATTTTTCTTCATTGTGTATTTTTATTATCTTTTGACTTTATATTAGATTTAGAATTAATCTTGAGTCTTTCTGCTATACAGATTTTTGTATTAGAACACAATTTTTTAAATAAAAATTTTACCTTTCTATATTTTCCCCCTGCTGCTTAATTAGCCCATGAACCCATGCACAAAACTAAAAGCCTTACATTTCATGTGTTTCCTTTTTATTTGTTTTAGCTAAAATGTCAAATAAAAGATGTACATATCCTAATGTCTGATTATGAAACAAGTTGCACCCTCTGATATACAGTTTTGTCAAGAGATACTTCACAGATTTTAGTCTTGAAAGCTCCAAAGCTAGGAATAGAAATGCTAAATAATGGCTCATCAATTTTACAGTAGAGATAGTCTGTAAACTAAATGGTTTATGGTTTAATGGAAGTGTTATCAGTTCTGTTGCATACAAAGTTCTCAAATTCTTCCAAAAAGACAAGTTAGTCCTAAGTCATTAAGCAGAAGTGGCATTAACATCTCTGTAAGACCTGGGCAAGGTTAGAGATAGCACTGCCTGAAACTGATCATCCTGGCAGATCCAGACAGCATTAGAGCTCTATAACTAAAAGAGATATGGGAAAATTTATGTCTAGTACAACTGACATGAAAAAGAAAAGAACAAAAAAGCCACTTGAAAATTTGAGAGATTTTTCTTTTTTGTGTCTCAGTATAATAGACTTAGAGATCAACACTAACACTGTAGTGAAACCAAGGATTGGCTAATTTTTAAATAATAGGTAGCCCATGAGAGAGTAAGATTTTCACTAGTGAAGATGAGAAGAAATGGTATATTATAATCAATCTAAAATAATGAAATCATAGAACCATGGACACAAAAAGGACCAGAAACAAAAATATTTCTGTACATTGGAGGAAACAGCAACTCTGACTGTAAAGGAAGGAATTACAAAGTCCCTGGTGGAAGTTTGTTAATCCTGTGTTCAGGCTAGAGGAGACTGAAGTTTTATGCTGGGCCTAGATAGGTCACCAGAAAGAGGAGAAATGAATTCTTACTGTTTTGCAGGGCCATAGTGACATAATTCAATATTCAAGGGACCATATACGAATTACTGTTCTTAAATATTTCAGATTTTGAGGATGTGGTGCTAGTAGGTCAAAGGAATATATCTACTACTTCAGAAAAGTAAACA
The DNA here is from genome assembly GCF_024711535.1 of Dipodomys merriami. Lineage (NCBI taxonomy): Eukaryota > Metazoa > Chordata > Mammalia > Rodentia > Heteromyidae > Dipodomys > Dipodomys merriami. The sequence continues at coordinate 46,318,539 of NW_027205603.1, forward strand.
GATTTTCTGTTTGTATCTTAGGGCCATGTAGGAACCATGTAAGGTCAATGTTTTAAGGACCTGGGGAACTAAGAGTAGGCTGAGTTGTATTAAAACTGTAGCCTTGATTTGACAAAACTGAGTTCCTGTTTAAATAAAGAGTATTGCTTATATTTTTGTTGTTGATCAGAAGAAAAAAATAATTTCTTCAGGCAACATAGGACTACTATTTACCTTCCTAATAACGACAAGCAAAACTGTCTCTAGATCTCACCATGTCTCCTGGAGACAAAATCATGTATGTTTGAGAGCCACTGCTTCATAGAAGTCATGATACTTGTGGAATAAGAATAACAAATATATATTAATAATAAAGCATAGTAACAGTATTTTGCCACCGACTCCTATAACATAGCTCCTAAATCTTGGAACTTTCTGAGGGATGAAGGCATCTTTTATGATCCTAATGAGAACCATTACACCTAAGGGTATGCCCATCAGGTATCTGCAATCTACCCGAGATAGCTTCAGAATGGGGCCGGTAACTGGAGGGTTGAAACTTTGGGCCCTATCTTTTGACCTCCAGGGGGACTATAGGGACTGGAAGTTGATTTCAATCACCAGTAGCCATTGAATTCATAAAATATACTTAGATAATGGAATCTCTATAAAACTCGATAAACAATGAGGTTTCTGAATTGGTGAATAGATGAGATGTTTGGAGGTGGTAAACCATACTTCTACACTTTCCCCTTTGCATGTAGTCCATTTGAATGTTCCTTAGTACTAAGCTAATACTAGTATGCAAGCATCTCTCTGAATTATATGAGTTAATCTACTAAATAAACAAACCTGGCTGAATATTTTTTATTGTATGTCATCTAGGAAGATAGATGTAACAACTCATCAGTTCCAACGAATAGTTTTGAAATTAGGTAGATGTTTTAACTATTATTGTACTAATGATGTGCAGAGGGGTTAGTTACATAGTCAGGTAATGAGTACATTTCTTTTTTTGTGACTTGTAAAGCTGTAGGATTCAGCATTTCTCTGGACAGTCAAGATTACAACTAAACTGTTGGCCCACACATTATTATGAATGATTTTTATCCTAGTGTTGCTTCCGTCATTTTTGACTACAAAACACTTTGACAACACCATAGTCTCTTTCAATTACACAAACACATTTGTGTATAAGAAGAAATTGAATTGGATCTTTCATGTTGCTGTGTAAATGATAACCTGTAGGAAAAGCCAGGAAAAAAATGCATAAGTAGCAAAACAATAATTAGAACCAAATTACTTTTTCAGGTCTTATAATTTGTTTTATCAGGCTATCTTATTCCCAGCTATTACCCAGAACAACTTAGACCCTCTCTTTACACATAAACAAATAGAGAACATGAGAGAATAGCCTAAGTGTAGCATTCTTGGTTGGAAGATAGTTAAATATAGGGTCCTCCTGCCATTGCAGACCACCTTAAACAGAATTGCAAGTGACTTCAGGCAAGAACACCTCAACAACTAGGTGCTTTCTGATTGATTGTTTTCTTCATTTACCCTAGGGATGAATTGAATAGTGATGAGAACAGTGAGGAGGAAAAGATGTTTCATGTTTGTACACCATCACATCTACATAGCTTAATGCGCTGAGTGTATGTATGGACAATATTGATTTGACATATGAAGAAAAATTAAGTCAGTTTCTAATGATTATAGGTATGGGCTATTTCTCAAAATTTTTACAATGACATCTCCACATATTGGGTAACCTCAGAAGAAACAGAAAATACCAAGAGTGACCATCTGACAATTAGTCAGTCAGAAAAATGTGAATGTATATATATATATATATATATATATATATATATATATATATTTGTGATTCATGATTTCTGTGTTTCTTAAGTAAACATTGATCTAGGCACTGTCTAATGAGGGGTTGTACACTTGAGGATTCTTTGCATTAAAGGCATGTAATTAAGAGTTAAGTTTTAAAAATACTAAAATATGATAGATTGCATAGACAGTAGAATAGGATTGTATACAATTTTGCTAGTTAGTGTCATAATGATTTATATTTTTGTTTGATTTGGTTCAAAATGGTGCATTTGACATTTTACCTACTAGAATTTTCACTTTTCTGATGTTCAGGTGATTCTTTTCCTTTGCTAGCTCTGATGATCTGGACATGTTTTTCCTCACATTTTCATCAGTTGTAGACAGTTTTAATGGGAATTTTGGAAGCAAGATTTAGGACTTTATCATAAGCCCATGAGTCCAATCTTGTACTTTTGATTTATATTGGAACCATATCCATTTATCTTTGTAAAAGCAATATGTGAAAAATGGAAAGTACTTGAAATCACAGTGTTTTGTTAGCCAGAAAGACACATTATGTCTTAGCTAGACCTGAGAAAAATCTCTTTCTAAGCTGCTTATTATTTATGATATAACTTGCTTCCCTATACATTTTAAACTAAAAAAGTATAAAACTGCAGTTATTTTATTTATGTGGCACAGCTTTTTTATGGTAAAATGGAAAGCTCTATATATACAAAGTAAGAAATCATCTAAAGCTGTAACTAAAGTACAAATAAAGACAATGATTTGTGAGAACTTGAGGAGATTTCCTGAGGAATAGCTATATTCACATTTATTTTTAGAAAAAAACTTTATATTCATATTTTTAGTTTCTCTTAATCATGTCCTTCAATCACACAATATTATTAATTATTCAGAGAATGAATTAGTTCTCCTCATGTTGTTAATCATTTTCTCTCACTGATTATTCTCATGATATTCTCCTTAATAACTTTCAGAAAAGAATGCAGTTGTAAAGGACAAGATATGATACTGATGATGATGATCAAAATTCTACATTATTTTCAGCCAGAGAAGAAGCCAGCAGAAAACCATTTTATCTGAAGGTCTTGTTTGTAGCTGTTACTCTATCATTTTTCTTTTTTCTAATATTTATTACTTTTGAATTATAAACAAAAAACTATTAGTTCAGTCATATTACATTTTTAAACCTTTTTTCCTTTCCTACAATGATATTTTCATGGTTGAAAATCGAGTAGACATTTTCAGACATTGACTCTTTTTTTCTCATTCAACTATAACATATTTTATTAAAGATTGAAAAATGCTCACCCAGGTGATAGATTTGTTTGTTTGTTTTCTTTCTTTCTACGGTACTGGAATTCGAGCTCAGGGTTAGCTAGGCAGGTGCTCTCTTATTAGGCCAGGCCACCAACACTTTTTGACAGATATTTTTAAAGATAAGATGTTACATTGTGCCCAGGGCTAACCAGGAACTAAGGTTCTCCTACCTACATCCCATGAATAGCTGGATTAGAAGAATGAGCCATTATATTCTTACATACAAGAGATAGTTTTTAAGAACCAAATCATTTGAAAATAGAGATGTGCTTAAAAGAATGTCCTCTTGTGGAGAACTCTATTTCTTGTTGTTTAATTAATTGGTTACTGCTTCAGGAATCATCTTTCCTAGTGACATTGTTTGTGTTTCTATCTTCAAAAGTTTTAAATTTTAAAAAAATCACAAAAAGCTAGTTTTAAAAACTTTCTAGTATGATTAAGCAAAAAAGAGAATGTAAGTTACAATTTATCTGATTTCTAAGTGTTCAATGGCAATAGTAGTTCTTTGCCTTCTCCAGGCACTACTGCTGGTTTTATTTGCTCCAGTCGAGAGGATTTTCTTTAGATTTCTTCTGTGTAATGTCCTATATTTGTCAAGATAAGCAGAATCATGTCTTAACTCAAAAATTTAAAAACTCATGCTCTTATTATAGGCTATGAGGAAAAACAACTTCATCTTTGCTGTTGTGTGATGGTGGCAAGTTTGTGTGCCACTACAGAGACCAGAGGAGACCAATAAACTTGAAATCATTTTACTGAACTGATTGGCTCTATCTCAGCATTCTAAAGTAAACCATTGTTAGGACCATGACATCAATAAAAGATGATTTTTTCTTAGCTTCCTCATTATGGAGATGTGTGTATAGACTAATTGCATATTTGTCAAATGTACAATTAAGCAATATTTTTACACCACCTGTCCAGTCCTACCTTAAATCAATGGTATGTGTCTCCTATGACTTTATTCTCTATTCTGCTGGACAGGAGGGTAAGAATAGAATTGTCAGTGTGTTCCAAGACATAGTTGCTTGGGAGATTAGAGAAATAAAGCAAAAGACTCATATCTTCCATCGTATGCTCTCACTATGTATAATTTTGGACAATTTTTTGATGTTCTATGAATTTGTTCTTTTTTCATTTTTAAAATGTAGATAAAATCATTGTGAGAAATTACATAATATGTTTGAGCCATTTGGAACAATAGAAAACTGTTGTTTATCTTTCCTGTTCTTTTCTATTTAAATCGTGTGTGTTTGTGTGTGTGTGTGTGTGTGTGTGTGTGAGTGTGCGCGCGCGCGCGTGCATGCATGATGATACAGGAGTTTGAAGTCTTCCTTGTTCTCTAGCTTAGCTTTTGTTCTCTGGGTTGGTGCTCCACCACTTGAGTAAATTCTCCACTTACAATAATTAATTATAAATGTGTAATTTCTTTTGTTTAATTTGATACTAACTCCATTCAGTGTGGTTTTTATCTCCCATACTATAGTTTTCATGTCAAGAAGCTTGATGGGGTTGTGAGCATGTATATGTGTGTGCAAAATAGCCTTTCTTAATATTTTGCACACTTGGAATCAAAATATAATAACTATTTTAACATCCTCTGCTAATTATAAAATATATCTTTTCTAGGTTCAATTTACTTGACATATTTTTCCTCTCAGTATAAGGTATGTTTTAACTATGTTCTTGCTTGTTTAAAATTAACTTACTTTTTTATTGGCTGCCAGACATGAATTTTATCTATAAGTAAACTGGAATTGTTTTAAGCATTTTAAGATACATTAGGTGGGTCTAGAGCAGTGTGTGTGTGTAGTGTGTGTGTGTGTATGTATGTGTGTGTGTGTGTGTGTGTGTGTGTGTGCGTGCACACGCACGTGCTGAAAACCAGACAGTTTTGCAGTTTGCTTGATGGAGACAGACAATGAACTTCTGCTTTGGCAAGCACATTAAAAAGATAAACTTATTTTTGTCTTCATTCTTCCATATGATTGCTGTTCCTCTCTACATTCATTTACAAGAAGACTAAGTGGGATGGAAATTTAAAGCAAAGTATACAAAATACACACGCACATACACACACACACACACACACACACACACACACACACACACACAGAAGAGGGGGGAGGAGAATACTGTATACATGTGATCCAGAGATAAATAAATGAGGTAAAAACTAATATGTAACAGTCAACATTCATAATTCATACATAATCCAACCATTAAATATAAAAAGTAAAAAATACTACTTTTTTCATAGCATAGTATCATGGTAGTTTTGTTTGGTTATTTTGTTTTGGATCTTGTTTTGCTCTGATTTATTTGAGATGGGGTCTTGCTATGTATCCAAGGCTGGCTTTGCAGTCACAGACTTCTTGCCTCAGCTTCTTTTTTTTTTTTTTTTTTTTTTGGGGGGGTCCGGTCGTGGGGCCTGAACTCTGGGCCTGCGCTCTATCCCTCAGCTCTTCAGCTCAAGGCTAGCACTCTACCACTTGAGCCACAGCGCCACTTCCAGCTTTTTTCTTTTTGCTTATGTGGTGCTGAGGAATCGAACGCAGGGCCTCAGGCATGCAAGGCAAGCGCTCTTCCACTGAGACACCTTCCCAGCCCTTGCCTCAGCTTCTTAAGTAATGGGATTTCAGGCCCATACCACCATGTCTAGGAAGCAAAATACTATTTTTATTGCTATTACTACTACTACTACTTACTTTAAAATTCTTTATATTGTATAACATAGATCAAATGAGTGCAAATCAACAAATGTTTTCATGTAGGAGGAAAAGACTGCCACCATATTTTACCAGCATCGCACCAGATAAATACTCTCCAAAATGTACTCCAAAATATTCCAGAAAAACAATTAAAATCCCTTACTATTCATTTTAACAGTGACATGATGATACTTTTAGCGTCAAACGCGATAACAAATTCTAATGTCTTTAAAATAAATCCAATGGGACATTAAAGTATAAAACCACCACTTAAAAATATGAATTAGCAATATTTTATGACAAAACTTAGTGAGTCATGTTGGAATGAAGCGTTCAAACTGAGATTTTGATTCTCTGCATAAAATAAAAATTGAAGAGTTTGTTACATTTAGGGTAACAGAACTTTACATAACTTTGCATATTGAGACAGCTGATCTTTTGCAAATTGAAATAGTATGTAAAACATCAGTCAGTTTTTCATTACCTGTTTTTATTTTCAGGACTTTCACTGTTCTCTTCTCACACAGAGTTGCTCCCTTTGGAATGGAAGACTGCTTCTTTTCTCTACTAGGTCTCTTGTCATGTCCTTATAGTGTTGTAATAACAGATTAAGTAAATCATGTTTGAGAATGAGGGTCACAAAGAAAGCATACATATACCTTCCTGCACATTCTTCCCTTGTAATTAAGACTAGAAGACTGTAGAGAAAGACAGGTAACAAATATCATTCCCTTGAGTTCTCTACTAGGGCCAATCTCATTTTGCTTCTGTATAAATGACCTTGAAACAGGAGTAAACTAAGCAATACCTTGGTTTGAAAACAGTAGACAGAGCAGAGCACAGGATAAAGCTATGGGGAAATCTTAATAGAATATTGCCGTGACTGAGAATGTTACACATGAAATTTAATGTGGGCAGTCTTATTTTAACATCACATGGGAGAGTACAAGAAGTATGGTAGAGACAGGGAAGAAAAATATATACCATATAAAGCTTGGAATGCAGTAGATTTTTAGCTTAAAAAATCTTAGAATTCATGTCCTGCGAATGTATGCATGTTGGCAGCTTGCCTATAGTTTCTAAGGAAATGAAGTAAAAAAGAAAAAAGATTGCAATTTGTATTCCAACACATAAATCTAAAATCTTAGAGTTGTAAAAATCATATATGAAGACATCTAGAAATGGGAGTTGTCTTTATCCTCTTTATTGTAATGTATATGATAATCAACAAAAATTAATGTGCTATAGTAATAATGAAAAGTTGGGTTGTATATGGGATATTAAAATCTTATGTATGAGTAAAATTGTTTAATAGGATACCTTTTAGTTTATTAGCAATTTCTTTCTGACTTTATTATTTTTTAATTTTATTTTATTGTAAAGATGCTTGTACAAAGGGGTTACAGTTACATGAGTAAGGTAATGAGTACATTTCTTGTCAAGAATTGTTACTCCCGCCCCCCCGAAGTTGTAAAGTTCATTTCTAATATAGGGTCTTGTGGATATCATTGTTGCAACGGTTCATCCTATGTCCTGTTTCAGCATTGCTATTCCCTTTCCCCTCTCCAGATTTGACAAATGTATATACAAGAAGCAGGGTACCAATATCAAATGCAGATATACTATAAAGGGGGAGAACATACAAAGGAAACAAAACAATCACATAGTACATTAAAAAACAACAGAAAAACTGCTTTCTTTCTGACTTTAAATCAACAGTTTTAAGTTTTGTTGTCTCCTTGTTTTTAGTAGTTGTAGTCTCATTCCTTTGACATGTTGGGATAATCCTTGATGAGTCCATTTGAACTGTTTAAATGGTTGAGGACATACTATTTGCTGCTTTTAAATTCTGTTGCTGTTATTCATATTCATAGGTTTCTGTCAAACCACTCCTATTTATGTTGTCTTCCAAACTTCAATTCACAAGTAAGTACCTACTCTTTTCATGTATAAATATTCATTTGTTAATGTGTGATTTGAGTATTTGAAAATGACCACATTCACAAATAGTCTTTGTTGATTTAAGGATAGAGCAGAGAAGAGGTCAATGAAGTGAGGAAAGTTAAGAATATAAAGGTTTATTATTTTTACCTCAGGCTCAAAACCAGGTGAAAAAAAATCAAGCAGTGGAGATATAGATATCATCATTGACTTGTTGAAAAAATAATCTAGGTATATTTTTTCATTTAAAATCATATACAAACACATACCACCATCCAATGAATTGAGTCAAAACTTTAGAAAAGAGTAAATAATTTATGGGAAATGAACTCATGCATCAATAATGCTTGTAATTTACTATGTCTCATATATTTGCAGTTTTGTTGTCTATAGACCCTTACTCAGGCAGATGATTCACCTATGAGGAATTTCTGCCTTTCAGATTGTTGCAAAATTCTCTTGAGTCTTTTCCAAAACTTAAATAACATTACATTCTTGGTGATTCGATACTGAGAAGTTAATGTGTTAGTTTTGGTGGAACTACTCATATATCTACAACATAGCAAAACACATCTAGATTACAAGAAAGTGTTGTCCATTTGAGGGGAGCCATCATTTTCATATTATCACAATCAGCAGCAGCAGCATTGATGACAGTAGCATCTATGATGTCTTGTAGATAGCACTATACAATGTTTAATACAAAAGTCACATTTTAGAGCAAAATCACTTTGATATATTGTGATATATTGTTTCTCCTTCTGTCTGCCATCATCAGCATTATCTAACAATAGCCCAGTCTTTATCTCTTAAGTCTTTTCATTTTCAATACGTTATAAACATACATTGCCATCAGTAAGAACATGAACTCATTGGGTTACATACAATATTGACTGTCAGGACACCTAATTGGAAGGCACTGTCCACTGGTCACATCTAGATGAAATGAGAATTAAGAGCATGTACCATTCCAATAAAAGCAGCATCTCTCAGGGACAATAACTATACCACCGTGGTGGTAAGGTACACATTTTTATACCTCCCCTTCCTGAGGGCAGAATGTGGAACATGCACCTGAAAACATGTTAGCACATGATAAACTGCCTCCTGGCTTTCTCCTTAATTCTTCATTGAACAGCTGAATATTCCATGTAATCTAACAATACTTTATCCTCAGAGAACCTTGGACATTTTGGTCACTAGATTACTCAAGTACTTAATGTGCACAATTCAATTAATCTTTTGTTCTCTTTTACCATAACCTCTGTCTTGGAGTTACTGTTGGAATAAGTTCAAGATGAAGACCAGAAGCCACTGGGTAACACTGTGGGGCAAAACACTAGGTAAATATCAATAAATATTGTGGGAAAAAGAGTTTTTATCAAGTAGGTTTGAAAAACACTAGAATTAAAAAAGAATGTATTTCACTTTTTAGGTCTTTTCACATGTTCATATGAATGGGCACCATTTTCAAAATGCATCTTTAATATTTAGACTTGGTGTTAACCATTATCTATTGCTAGTATAAAATTCCTAAGTTAATCAGCTTAAAAGAAAGAAAAGTTCCAGTGATCCACTGGCTCAATTGCTGTGTGAATGTGACCATATATAATGATGCTTATTTAAAGATCGCCAAGAAATGAAAACAAGAGAATTTTTTAAGTGTACTGTTAGCAGTTATTTCTTTTTCTTTCTTCTTTTTCTATTGGTTTATTCCCTGTTGTGACTGCTATTGATTTCTGTACCCTTTGTCTTGTATATAAGTTTATCTGATTTGGGGAAGGGAAGAGTAATGGCAGAAATGGTAAGATAAAGTGTGAACCAATGTAAGAGTGATACTCACCAGACACTATGTTTGAAATGAACTTTACAACTTGGGGGGAAAGAGTTTTTTGGGGAGTGTAGGGAAGTGGGAGAAAATGAGGGAGGGTGTATCACTGAAAAGAAACGTACTGTTGCCTTACTTATGTAACTGTAAACTCTCTATACATCACCTTTACAATAAAATCTAAATTTAAAAGAACGGAAAGAAAGAAAGAAAGAATGAATGAATGAAAGAAAAAATGAATGGAAGGAAGGAAGGAAGGAAGGAAGGAAGAAAGAAAGAAAGAAGGAAGGAAAGAAAGGAAGGAAGAAAGAAAAAAGAAAGAGAAAGATAGAAAGAGGAAGAAAGAAAGAGAAAGGAAGGAAGGAAGGAAGGAAGGAAGGAAGGAAAGAAAGAAGGAAGGGAGAAAGAGAAAGAAAGAAAGAAAGAAAGAAAGAAAGAAAGAAAGAAAGAAAGAAAGAAAGAAAGAAAGAAAGGAAGGAAGGAAGGAAGGGAGAAAGACAAAGAAAGAGAGAAAGACAAAAGAAAAGAAAGAAAGTAAGTAAGTAAGTAAGAAAGTAAGAAAGAAAAAAAGAAAAAAGCAAGCAAGCAAGTGAAGAAAGGTTCATTTGGGCTCATGGTATCAGTGGTTTCAGTTTCTGGTCTGCTAGACCTACTGCTTTTGGACCTGTGTGGCAAGGCAGAAAATCATGGTAGGGTGTATGTTATAAAGCAAACTGCTCATCACTGGTGGTTAGGAAGCAAAGACAAAGAGGAAGAACTGGGATCCCAATATCTCCTTGAAGAACACACCTATGTGACCTAACTTTCTCCAAGTAGGTTATACTTCTTAAAGCTTCCATAATGTGCAACAAAACCACGTATGGACACTTGGAGGACCTCTACTTAAAGTGACCTAAGGAGTTGTTCAAAGCACTTTGAAAACCAATGAGCTGAGTAAATTATGTATATATATCTATATGCAGTACTAGCCAACAGGTACGTGTCAGAGATTTTTCAGTGTTTACACTTAAGAATATATATATAGGGCTGGGAAGGTGGCTCAGTGGTAGAGTGCTTGCCTTGCATGCATGAGGCCCTGGGTTCAATTCTTCAGCACCATATAAGCAAAAAAAAAAAAAACCGGAAGTGGCGCTGTGGCTCAAGTGGTAGAGTGTTAACCTTGAGCTGAAGGACAGCGCCCAGGCCCAGAGTTCAGGCCCCATGACCGGACCCAAAAAAAAAAAAGAATATATATGTGTGTGTGTGTGTGTGTGTGTGTGTGTGTGTGTGTGTGTGTGTGTGTGTGTGTGTTTGTGTGTGTGTGTGTGTGTGTGTATGTGTGTGTGTGCTATCCTATTACATGTTATAAAATATTTATGTTCAAATTTGAGCATTGCATTTGTCATTTTTTTCTTGTAACAGGATTTGGACTCAGGTCCTAATAGCCACTGAATTTACGTGCTCAGATGGTACTAAACAACTTGAATCACATCTCTAGCTTAGCATTTTGGTGGGTATTATTATTTTTTTGTCGGTCGTGGGCCTGAACTCTGGGTCTGGGCGCTGTCCCTCAGCTCTTCAGCTCAAGGCTAGCACTCTACCACTTGAGCCACAGTGCTACTTCCGGCTTTTTCTGCTTATGTGGTGCTGAGGAATCGAACCCAGGGCCTCATGCATGCAAGACAAGCACTCTATCATTGAGCCACCTTTCCAGCTCTTGGTGGTTATTTTGAGGGATGGAGTCTTATAGACTTTTCTTTCTTCAAACCTCTATCTTCAGGATCTCAGCTTACCTGCATACCTGAAATTACAAGCATAAGTCAAAGCTATCAAACTACAATGCTAAGGTTTTAAATTATCTTCCTTTATTCCTCTATTTTATAAAGAAATAGTTAAAATACATACCAAATATATGCCTAATAATATACTAATTTACCTTAAATATTGACTATATTGCTAATTTTAATTGTCATTTTGAATGCATGTTATATTTATGATTGAATTTCATGATGTATTAAACTATGTATCATAAAAAGGGGACATCAAATTTCAATGTTTTAACGACTCTTGAGATTATGTCACTTAATTTTTTTCATTATTTATTTTATGTTGTCACTATTGGAAGTAATTTTCTTCTGTGTTAGTGGAAGAAATAAAAAGAAGGAAATACCCTCCAGGTTTCTTGACTACTTTGAGGTAGCTTTTCCTCTGTTTGAAGTTTTATGAGTGGACTAACCTCTTCATCCAGAGGCATCTTGCCATGGGGAAATGGCTAATAGTGGAAGGCAGAATTCCACAATGTATCTTAATTTTAACCTAAATTCTAATTCTAACCTCAGGATTTTTCACTTGAACAGTCTGTTGCTTAGCACACAAATTGTTCCTTTTTGCCTAGCCATTTTGAGGTTTGAGTGTTTCAATTAGCTTCTTGGCTCTTGTTTGTAAATTAGAAAATTAAGTTGTCATCCAAGCAAAGAAAAACATGCTTTCACTTAACTGATAAATGATTAGTGTAGTCCTTACTCTGACTATCTAACTCTGTTAGCCTTATGACCATGACAGAGTGCTCATAACAGTCTTTAAAATATACTGCTTTCAAGATTTTCATTTTTCTACCTAGCTTCAGCTTTCTGTATATGTATTTCTAATTCCATTAGGAATTGTGGCTATTAATGCCTCATGCATGTTTTTGATCATTTTAAATTGGTTCCCAAAATTTTAATATCTAAAGACTTCATATTAACATATGAATATATTGCTTTCCTTCAAAAAGTCAGGCTGTCTGGCCACAGTGGTTGTGTCTTTTCATATGGGAATAATCACTGTGAACTAAGGAACAGCTAGTTCTTTCAAAAAAAATAACCTAGTTTATCATTCTTTGTAGTTATTGCTATTTCCTGATATTTCCCGAACACTAAGGCCAAACTCTACTTTACATTCATTACTGTGTTTAACTGTTGTCCTCTTATTACTGAAGAAGAAAATAAAGAGACTACATGTTCCATACAACTTTTCCCTGTGGGTTTTGACTCTGTCCAAACAATACTATTGAGGAGCAAAATTTCACTTGTTTATGTTCCTGTCTGACTGTTGAAATCAACTGAGTTACAACACTTGATCTAGGAGGTTGGATTCCATAGCCAGGATATAAGAAAATAATCGACAACTACTAAGTTAGAGTTTCTTTTTGGTTAAGGAGAAAAAGAGTCTAAAAGTATGTTAAAGAGGCCAATACATGATAGAAGCTAATCTTATACAAGATCATTTTAACAGAGTATTAGCATGAAAACTTCCTATAATTGCAGTGCTACTCAATGGCACAGAATGTGTCACTGAATAAGGTTTCTCTTCTTGACCCAATGCCAGACAGATTTGTCAGTCTTTTTGCAAAGTGGTCCCTTTTTTGTACATGTCCTCAAGAGCCCAATCTCAGTAACAATCTTTTAAAGTCAAATTTAACAAGCATTCTTTACCCCAATGCCACCTTTATTCCTTATCACCCCCATGATATCTGAGCACATAACTTGTCTATATATTTCTCAGCAATTTTTCCACTGACCTATGTCACAATTTCTTGTTTATCAATTTTCATCTGTCAGCGTGGTATTTGGAATTAGCCTTAGTAGATTGAGACCTCTTTTTTATTAGAAAAGGTGCTGAATTAAAGTATGTCTTCAAGCTCTGTTCTTTCTCTGGAATGTTATACTGCCATGATTTGGATAGTCTCAAGTTCACTAATGAACTTCCAGTCTTCTCACTCAGGACCCCAGTCATGTCCTTTTAAATCTTTGTCTTTCCTCCTGGCTGATTGGTCAGACGTCCGCTGTTAAAATTTCAGAACCATTGCTTCAAAAACAGGCTGTTGAAACTGGTAAGGGTGGATTTTGATTCTCTATTGTGTATATACTCTAGAATCTGGTGGAGCATGGGTTAGAATTCTGGAAAAATAGAAGTTATATTAGACTTTTCCATTTCTCTAAGAGATTAATCTATGAAAGAAACAACTGATTTTAGTCAAAAGGTTCTCTTTTCATAAGTGAAAATCACAAGGAAGTGGAAGTGTCCTACTTTATACTCTACCACTTCTGTCCATTTCTTTCTTGTATTAAGTGCCCTCTGGAAAACTTAAGACCTCCTCAGTCTGGCTCTTCTAGAGAATATTTCTCTTTCACTCACTGACTTTGCTCCGTCTGCCACAAAAATCCATTAATACAGTTCCTTTCTACTCCTGTACCTTAGTCCCTATGCCTGTATCTCAAGGCCTTTTCCCTTCCTACTGAAGTCCCTCTATCACTTGTACTTTGGATCTACTACCTCTATCAACTCTTAGAGAATGCAGGGCTTCCCAGAAGCAACTCCGTGATGCTGAAATGTATAAAAGGCTAAGTGGAAATAGACTGAATATTTTATTTAGGCTGAGGAGGCTTTGGGGATGCAAAGCTAACTCTCTGAGGACCCTTTAGTCTCTCACCTCACATACATCCTACAGACCACATAAAGTTAAACATCAAGCCACTGAAATCATGTCCTTAACTATGTAAAAAAAACAAAGACTTTTAAAACAGATAAAACCTTTTTTTCCTTATATTTTTGGCAATTTTGCCTTTTCATAATCTAACCCTAAAAGAAATCTTTTCTTCTCAAATTGAGATTGAAATTTCCCAAAGGGCTCACAGAAAATCTCAAAAGATTTGTTCTTCAACTTTGTAAAGAAAATGTTGAAAAGTTCTTGAGTTGTTTGACATGTTGAATTGCATGGAGAGCATGTTAAGTAAGAAAAGATACAACCTTTTCTTCTGTTTATTTATATGGGCAAAATTTTGCCACTTCACAAGCTATGAAATGTTTAGAAATTTATTCACAGATATCTTTCATTTCATTGTAATTCGTTTCTGGACAATTTTCAGCCAGGTAAAGGACAGCATACTTCAAGTTGCTTAAACAACTTTGAGATGAAACTACTGGGCTGAGGCAGGATTTTCAGAATGATAGTAGAGAAACTGGCAAGTTCTTAAATGTCAAATTCAGATCTAATAAAAATGAATTAATTCCATGGCACAAAATGAACTAACTGATGAAGAATGATTATGGATTTTTGGAGCATTACTTATTCATAATGTTGCATTGTTCAGTTATAAGAAGCCCACTTCCTTTTCTCTTGTTATCTGTGTTCAACTTAATATATTGTACTTTTGAAATTAGAAATCAAACATTTATCTTTTAACTTTGGCCAATCCCTAAAGAATTCAGAAACAAAAATCAAGTATTCTGATTTTCATGGCAATATAATTATGTCCTTAAATTATAAGAATCAGTTCTCGCTATAGCAGAACACAGTGTGTTCATTAGGTACAGTGCCAAGACTTCAAGTGATGTTGCATATTTGAGTGTGGCAAATAGATTTAGACATGACTTAGTGATTTCAAAGATCCCAGTGGAATTTCTGGAGCCAAAGTTTTCCTGGTATCAGACTTACAGGCTTAAGATTAAATAGGAAATGGACTCATTACCTTACTCATGTAACTGTAACCCCCCTGTACAATAATTTTACAATAAAAAATATTCAAAAAGTCACTTTCTTATAAGCCCAGAAAACAGGATAACTTCAGCATCTCAAGCAAAGTGAAATCCACCCAAATCTATAGGTTCCTGAATTAGTTTCCAGGAGACCAAATGTGTGTGTGTGTGTGTGTGTGTGTGTGTGTGTGTGTGTGTCTGCGTGTATTTATGTGAACTTCATACAATTAGGAAGCTGAGAAGTCCCACAATCTGCTATTTGCAAGCTGGAGAAACAGGAAAATTAGTGGTCTAACTCAGCTTGGATCTAGACTCCTGAGTACTAGGGAGCTAACAATGCTTATGCCAGTATCAGTCTGAACATTCAAGAATCCAGCAAGCTTTAAGCCTTTAAAGAAACTGCAGACTTTCTTCATGGAAAAGGACATAGCTAGGAAGATAAATAGAAAGCCTACAGATTGGGCTTCACAACAGATAAGGGCCTCATATTTAAAATATACTTAGAGCTCAAAAAAAATTAAACTCCTTAAAAACAAATCCCATTAATAAGTGAGCTAAAAATGTAAAGAGATACTTCTCTGAACAGGAAATAAGAATGGCCAATAGACACATGAAGAAATATTCTACACCTCTGGCAGTAAAAAACTGCAAATCAAAACAAATTGAGATTCTACCTCACCCCAATTAGAATGGCCATTATCAAGAAAACTAATAACAACAGACGCTGGCAGGGATGTGGGCAAAAGGGAATGTAAACTTGTTCAACCACTCTGGAAAGCAGTGTAGAGGTTCCTCAAAAAGCTAAACATAGACCTCCCCTATGACCCAGCAATCCCACTCTTGGACATTTCCATGAATGACCACAAACAAGGGCACACTAAAGCACAATCCTTTTCATTGCAGCACTGTTTACCATAGCCAAGACATGCAATCAAGCCCTCAGTGGATGAATGGATCAATGGTACATATACACAGTATTCTTTATACTTCCATCAAAATGACATTATCCCATTTGTAAGGAAATGGAAAGACTTGGAAAAAATCATATTAAGTGAAGTAAAGCAGACCCAAAGAAACCCAGGGTGCCTGCCTTCCCTCATTTGTAATAATAATTACATGTCTAATTGTATATGTCTAGGTGTATAGTTGTAGCAGAGGATTACAATATCTCCATAGCTATGTACATATGACCTTATAAAATGATACTAATGAAAATGAACTCCAAGGTATGACAAGAGATTTTTTTTCTTAGTGTACTATGCATTTATTTCTTTTTTCTCTCACCCTCCTGCTTTGGTTAACTCCCTGTTGTCACTGTTTTTGATTTTTGTATTGTATGTAAGTTCATCTGATTTGAGGATGTGAAGGGAAATAACAGAAATGGTGAGACAAAGGACAACGGGTGAACCAATGCAATAGTAATACTTACAAAACATTATGTTGGAAAGAAACTCTACAACTTGGAGAGGAGAGGTGTTGGGGGTGGGAAAGCAGGAGAAAACATTGTTTGAAAGGAAATGTACTATTTCTATGTTGAAAAACGAACTTTATAATTTAAGGAGGAGAAGTGTAGTTGAGGAGGTGGGAGGGAAGGGATGGTAGTGGAAAAACAAAGGAGAAGACAACAGTCCTTGATAAGAAATGTATTCATTACCTTGCTCATGTAACAGTAACCTCTCAGTAAAGTATTTTCACAATAAAAAACATTTAAAAAAGAAATGTACTCATTATCTTACTTATGTAGCTAAAACTCCTCTATATATCACCTTTACAATAAAAAAAGAAAAAAACTCAATCTCTGTAGATATTAGTTTACTTATAAATGAAAAGTGATTATAAGATTTTCTCTACAAGAAGGTCAGAAGATTAAACGAGAATATTTAAAATTATATCAGGACATGATTTCAGAACCTATTACCTATGTTGTTATTATTTACTTACATATTGAACAATATTGCTTCTTCTTTAATGCTCCATTTTCCCAATATAGTCTATTGTAATGATTCTCCATAAATTTTAAATTTATAAATAGAAGGGAAATGAAAGATAAAAATGTTTCTGGTCTAGACAGTATTTAATTCTTCCCCAAACTCTCTACTTTTATGTAGACCATGTGTGTCTGGAACATAGAATGCATCTGATAACTAGGGGTAGAATCAGTGTCAAAAGTCAAATTGTAATGAGATTTATTTATTTACTTTTAAAATAGAATCAGAATATGATCTACTGTCAGCATGGTGGAGAGGATGAATTTATTCAAAGTGCATGGTGTGCATGTATTAAATTATTAGAACGAAACCTCTTCATAATAGACATGTATGCTAATTCAAAAATAGAATAATAAATGAAAAATGGAAATGGGAATAATATCACTAAGAGAAATTCAGTGTGGCAAGTAAATCAGGGAAATCTAATTATGTCAACCAATTTTCTTTATTTCTACTCATGTCACCCTACCTCTTATTCTGAAATATTAATTGTTCAAATGTTTTATTTGGACACATCATTTTACAAAACATAATACTTATACAATCTTAGTGATAAGGATCTAAGACCAGTATTGCATGTATCCTTGAACAAAATGATTAACAAGTAACAAACAATAGGTGAGAGGTTTTCCTCTGAGGTTTCTCAGTTTTAGGTTATTAAGGAAGATTTTTTTTAATTTTATTCTTCTGTAGACATAGCAACTGTAAGAGTCAAGTCCTGAATTGCTATCTAACAGGGTTTTTCTCCTTCTTGAACTACTTGAGCTCTACAATAAAATAAAATGAGCTGGCAGAATAAGGTGGCTATGAGAAACAAAATGAGCCCAGAAGCATTCAATTCATTTGGTTTCACCACTTTTAAGGTCAAGTTCAGTCATTGTCTTCCTTTGATTTAGTTCAATCAGCCAATAAATATCCTGTTTCCTAGATAATGTGAATGGCTTGTATGTATATTAGTTACCAAAGAATTTAAAAAATTACCCTACAAAGTGATGCTGAAAGTGGTTTCCATGGAATAAAAAACATCATTTAAAAAATCTCAAAATCATCAAGAGGAAATTAAGAATTTACCTTGGAGAGAATTCTTCACTTAGCACTATACTATTTGTTAAACAAAGACTCTTGAGACCAAGGTTTATCTGAAATCTGAGGGATCTCTAAACTCTATACATGCTATCCAGAAGGAAAGGACCAGTCACTGGCACAATTCTTGCAGTCACCAGCATCAGGAATAAATAGCTATTAGACAGATATCCACAGGAGCAAAGATCATTTTATACATTAAAAATTTGGAAAAGAATGGCATAAATTATGGGCATAGGAAAGAGGGAGGAATTATATGAAGCTAGGAAAGCTTTGAGATGTGAGGGCAGAGTTTAAAAAGAAGACATGACTGTTGACTTGGTTGGTGGTTGTCAGCTGGATGTGGTAGCACCTAAGGGTAGCAGTGGGATTTGAGTCATAGTTTTGAAACACATTTAAAAATGTGAAGCATTCTTTTGTTCTGCCCCTTAGCTTGTTTGCATAATAGTTTGTGATATCTTTCCTGCCTTCCATCCTCTGACCCTTTTAATTAAATTTAAGCCAACTCAGAGGAATTTTTCCTCTTATCATGAAGCAAAGACAGATTTCACCATCAGTGACTAGGTTTCTACTGGAGAAAATGAACAACGATAGTATTTTGTACATTATGATTGTTGCCAACTGAAGAAAATTTACTTTAAGCAAATAAGACATTTTCCTCCAAGAGTTTAAAATGCATAAAAATTTAATACTTACCACAAAAACTACCTACCACTGTGATTTTTATAGAAAAAGAACCTGAAATTATGTACATACTTAAGATTGAAAAATAACTCTTAGTATATTCAATAGATATTTTTCTCATGCTTATCATAATTCTATTCCCAGTCATTTGAATGCAATTTACCATCCTCCTAGCATTTCAAGGGGGGCCCTGTAGAGATTATGTTATGATGTCAAATTGCTATATAAAAACAATTTTGATAAGCCCATGGACACCACATTATAATGACAAATTATAATGACAAAATGGTTTCACGTTTCCATGGAGACCAAATTACAATGTCAAATTGATGGCAAAATGAGGTCAATACAAATCTACACGGACCAGATTGTCATGTTAGAACAACGCAAAGCAATATCACTACAAGTCTGGTGAGGCTAAACTGTGATGTCAAATGATTGGAAAGTAATGTTTAAGATGATGTCAAACAGTAACAAAAAAGATCAGTGGAAATCTGGCAGCATCTAGGCAACATGATAATAGTATAATAGAAAAGTTATTAATGCAAATTTCTTCAGTAGTAAAACTAATGTAGTAATCTTGCACAAGTAAATATTTCTATTCTAAGTATTGTTTCACTTTAGATTGTCAAATGCAAAGTGCTTAGTCATGAAAGGGTAGAAAAGGTAAGTTATGTTGCTCTTTGGTGGAAGTTATTTATTGAAGAATCCCTTTAGATGTAAATTACTTTCCTCATTTACAAGAAGACCATGGAAGAACCCACAGGGAGACAGTCTGATTAATTCAGTCCTCTTTAAAAGGTTTACTCGGCAGATTTTCTGTTGTAATGTCTTTGGGGCATGCCCTCCCCCCACTTTAGTATGATTGTCATACCTTTTAGTTGTTCTTTCCTAAAGATGTTAAAATATTTACAATTACATTTTTGCATTTTATAAATTATAAACAAAGTAGTTTAACACTTCCTTAAACCTGTCATTGTCAAGGATAGTATGAAGCACAATGTTATCATCAACGATAAAGATTATTCTCATTTGTCTTTAAATAATAAATAATATTGATGCAATTTATCTTGAATAATGCAATAAATATTTCACGCTGATGCTAATTCCAATCACTTGGATTGTTAAATGCAAATGAAATAGAATGCATTTATCATGATTTCTTAACCAAGATTTTTAAAAAATCTTTCATGCAATGATAGCTCCAATTTCTTAAAAACACAAGCTCCTGCACTGGAAGGAGTAACAAATGGCAATACTGCCCGAAGCTATCTACAAATTCAATGCAATACCCATCAAAATTCCAATGACTTTCTCCAATGATATAGAAGAAACAATTGCCAAACTTATATGAAATTAAAGAAAAAAAACCGATCGTAAAAATAATCCTTAAGAGGAAGAACAGTGCTGGTGGAATATTAGACTTCAAACACTATTAAAAAGCCTTTATAATCAAAGCTGCTTGCTACTGGCACAAGAATAGGCCTGAGAACCATTGGAATAAAACTGAAGATCCAGAAATGAACCCACTGACCTATAGCCACCTAATATTTGATAAGGGAGCCACAAACACAGAAGGGAAGAAAGACAGGCTATTCAACAAATGGTCCTGACTGAAATGGTGATATATGTGCAGAAAACTGAAGTTATGTCCTGATATACCATTTTGCACCAGAGTCAATTTCAAATGGTTCAAAGAGCTCAATTTAAGACTAAAATATACTTGGAACACAAAAAATTAAATCCTCCAACAACAAATCCTCAAAGAAACAATTGCCTGATAAACAAATGGGCTAAAGGCTTAAAGAGAAACTTCTCTGAAGAGGAAAGAAGAATGGCCAATAGACATATGGAGAAATGCTCAAGCTCTCTAGCCATAAAGAAATGTAAATCAAAACATTGAGATTCCACCTCACCCAGTTAGAATGGCTATAATCAAAAAAATCTATGTTTATTGCAGCATTATTTACCATAGCTAAGATATGGAACCAACCCAGATGCCCCTTAGTAGATGAATGGATCAAGAAAATGTGGTATATATACACAATGGAATTCTTTTTTTTTTTAATATTATTTTATTTTATTTGAGAACATACTGTACAGAGGGGCTACAATTACATGGGCAGGATAATGCATACATTTCTTACCAAGCATTGCAGCCTCCTCCTTTGTTTACCCTTCACCTCCCTTCCCAGCCTTCCCCCTCCCCCCACCCAATTATACCCCCCTCCCCCCCCCACCGACATTGTAAAGCTGGTTTTGACATGACATTTTGTACTTCTCATTGTTGCAACAGGTCCACCTGAATCCTTAAACGACTTGTTTGCCCCCATCTCCTCCACATGTTATACTGACAACAAATATAGTGAAGGCGGGGGTTACACTGTGGGGGAGGGACATACAAAGCAACAAAGAAATAATCTTATAAATGCGTTAGAAACATATGCATGAAAGAAACGAAAACATTAAAATACATATTTAAGGGTTCATTTTCCTAACATCACATTATCTGACCTTTTCTGCTTGACTCATACCTCATATTGCAAATAAGGGAAACCATGGGACCTATGCTTCTTTGGGCCTGGCTTACTTCACTTAATATAATTTTTTCCAAGTTTTTCCATTTCCTAACAAATGGGGAAATGTCATTCTTTCTGATGGAGGCATAGAATTCCATTGTGTATATATACCACATTTTCTTGATCCATTCATCTACTGAGGGGCATCTGGGTTGGTTCCATATCTTAGCTATGGTAAATAATGCTGCAATAAACATAGTTGTGCTGGTAGCTTTAGTGTGGTCTTGTTTGTAAGCATTTGGGTAAATACCCAAAAGTGGGATTGCTGGATCATAGGGGAGATCTATGTGAAGTCTTTTGAGGAACCACCATACTGCTTTCCAAAGTGGTTGAACAAGTTTACATTCCCACCAACAATGAAGTAAGGTTCCTTTCTGTCCACATCCCCTCCAGCATCTGTTGTTGTTAGAGTTCTTGATTTTTGCTGTTCTAACTGGAGTGAGGTGATATCTCAATGTTGTTTTGATTTGCATTTCTTTTATGGCTAGGGAGGTTGAGCATTTCTTCATGTGTCTATTGGCCATCCTTCTTTCTTCTTCAGAGAAGTTTCTCTTTAAGTCTTTCGCCCACTTATTTATTGGGCAGTTGTTTCTTTGAGGATTTGTTGTTGGGTGGTTTAATTTTTTGAGTTCCAAGTATATTTTAGATATGAGACCCTTGTCCGTTGTATGGCTAGTAAAGATCTTCTCCCAATCGGTGGGCTTTCTATTGATCTTGCTAGCTATGTCATTTGCCCTGCAGAAGCTCGGCAACCGTATGTAATCCCATTTGTCCAACCTTTCTTTGATTTGTTGTGCTTCCGGGTCTCTATTCAGAAAATTTCGGCCTGAGCCAAGGAGACCCAGGGTTTCTCCTATTCCATCCTGTAATGTTTTCAGAGTGTCTGCTTTGAGATCAAGGTCTTTGATCCATTTGGAGTTGATTCTGGTGCAGGGTGATATATAAGGATCTAGCTTTAGTTATCTACATGTAGTTAACCAATTTTGCCAGCACCATTTACTGAAGAGGCTGTCTTTCTTCCATTCTATTGTTTTAGCTTCCTTATCGAAGATTAGATGGCTATAGGTCTGTAGGTTCATTTCTGGGTTTTCAATTCTATTCCATTGCTCCTGAGGTCTGTTCTTATGCCAATACCAAGCTGTTTTGATTACTATGGCTTTATAGTAGAGTTTGAAATTTGGTATTGATATTCCTCCAGCAGTGTTCTTTCCGTTGAGGCGCGTTTTTGCTATTCGGGGTCTTTTATTGTTCCATATGAATTTTTGGATTGCCTCCTCTATTTCCTTGAAGAATGAGGGTGGAATTTTGATAGGTATCGCGTTGAATTTGTAGATAGCCTTGGGAAGTATTGCCATTTTCACGATGTTAATCTTGCCAATCCAGGAGCATGGGAGGTTTTGCCATTTTTTAAGTTCTGTGTTGATTTCCTTTTTCAAGATTTTAAAGTTTTCATCATAGAGGTCCTTCACTTCTTTGGTTAAGTTAATTCCTAGGTATTTTATTTTTTGTGGGGCTATTACAAATGGAGGTGCTTTCCTAATTTCAGCCACACTTTTCTCATTGTTGGCATATAGAAAAGCCATTGATTTTGGGGGGTTAATTTTATAACCTGCTACTTTGCCAAAGTTTTGAATCAGCTTGAGTAATTTGGGAGTGGAGTCCATGGGATTCTTTAAATACAAGATCATGTCATCTGCAAAGAGGGAAAGTTTTATTTCTTCTTTCCCTATTTGGATCCCCTTTATGTCTGCATCTTGTCTTATTGCTGTAGCTAGGCATTCTAATACTAGATTGAAGAGAAGTGGAGAGAGTGGGCATCCTTGTCTCGTTCCTGAGTTAAGAGGAAATGGCTTTAGTTTTTCACCATTTAGTATAATGCTGGCTGTAGGTTTGTCATATACAGCCTTTATTGTATTGAGGAATGTTCCATGGATTCCTAATTTTTCCAGAACCTTCATCATAAAGGGGTGTTGGATCTTGTCAAATGCTTTTTCTGCATCTATTGAGATAACCATGTGGTTCTTATTCTTGCTCCTGTTGATGTGATGAATAATATTAATTGATTTGCGTATATTGAACCAGCTTTGCATCCCTGAAATGAATCCTGTTTGATCATGGTGTATGATTTTTTGGATGAATTGTTGAAGTCGATTGGCCAAAATTTTGTTGAGAAGTTTTGCATCAATGTTCATCAAAGAAATGGGTCTATAGTTCTCTTTCTTTGATGAGTCCTTGCCTGGTTTTGGGATGAGGGTTATGATGGCTTCATAGAATGTGTTCGGTAGTGAGCTTTCTCTTTCAATTTCATTGAAGAGTTGGAGGAGTATTGGTGTGAGCTCTGCTTTGAAGGCCTTGTAAAATTCCGCTGTAAAACCATCTGGTCCTGGACTTTTCTTAGCTAGGAGGTCTCTTATTGCTGTTTCTATTTCAATGCTTGATATAGGCCTGGTAAGCTGGTTTAACTCATCTTGGTTTAGTTTTGGCATGTCAATATTTGCTAGGAAAAGGTCCATTTCTGTAGCATAAAGTTTTGAGAAGTATTCCCTTATAATGTTCTGAATCTTGGTTGTTTCTGTGGTGATGTTTCCATTCTCATCTCTGAGTTTATTAATTTGGGTGTGTTCTCTCCTTTTTCTGATAAGGTTTGCTAAGGGTCTGTCAATTTTGTTAAGTTTTTCGAAGAACCAACTCTTTGTTTTGTTGATTCTTTCTATAGTTTTTTTGGATTCTAATTCATTTAATTCTGATTTAATTTTGATTATTTCTTTCCGTCTACTGGATTGGGGTTTATCTTGCTGCTCTTTTTCAAGGAGGTTTAGATGTGTCATTAAATTGTTAGTTTCCGATCTCTCCAATTTGTTGATGTAGGAGCTCAGAGCTATAAACTTGCCTCTGAGTACTGCCTTTCCTGTGTCCCAGAGGAGCTGGTAATTTGTGTGTTCATTTTTGTTGAATAGCATGAACATTTGAATTTCCTTTCTAATCTCTTCCAGGACCCACTCTTGATTCAGCAGTGTGTTGTTCAGCCTCCATGTGATACCGGACTTTCTTTGGTGGCTTTTGGTGTTGAGTTCTAATTTTATTCCCTTGTGGTCAGAGAGAATGCAAGGTATAACTTCAATGTTTCTGAATTTAGACAAGTTTGCTTTGTGGCTTAAAATGTGGTCAATTTTAGAAAACGTTCCATGTGCTGCTGAGAAGAACGTGTATTCTGATGCTGCTGGGTGAAATGTTCGGTAAATGTCTGTTAAGTCTAGTTGATCTATGCAGCTGTTTAGATCTGCGGTTTCTCTGTTGAGTTTTTGCCGAGTTGATCTATCTAGTGGGGAGAGTGGTGTGTTAAAATCCCCAACAATTAATGTCTTTGGATCTATATGGGATTTGAGGGAAAGTAGTGTTTCTTTGATAAATTTGGGTGCTCCATTGTTTGGCGAATAGATATTTAGAATTGTAATATCCTCCTGAAGGAGAGATCCTTTAATTAGTATGTAGCGACCTTCTTTATCTCTTCTCACGAATTTTAGTTTGAAGTCTATTTTATCTGATATTAGGATTGCAACTCCCGCCTGTTTATGAGGGCCGTTTGCTTGGTAGATTTTGTTCCAGCCTTTAACATTGAAGATGTGTTTGTTTTTACGGGCAAGATGTGACTCCTGCAGGCAGCAGATAGAAGGGTCTTGTTTTTTAATCCAACTAGACAGTCTATGTCGCTTAATTGGAGAGTTCAGTCCGTTAACGTTAAGAGATAGGACTGAGAGGTATTTGGGAGTTCCTGCCATGTTATCCACCTTCTTGGGGGCTGCGAAAACTGGGTTCTTCCTAAGGTTCTTGGATTCTCAGTTTGGGTGCAGTTTCTTGGCCTTTGTTGCGGTCTTGTTGGTTTTCTATGTGTAGGACATCTTTAAGAATCTTTTGTAGGGCTGGTTTGGTGGAGATGTATTGTTTCAATTTTTCTTTGCTATGGAAGGTTTTTATTTGGCCTTCAGTTATGAAGGAGAGTTTAGCTGGGTACAGTATTCTTGGTTGATAATTATTTGTTTTTAGGGCATGGCATACGTCATTCCAGGCTCTTCTTGCTTTGATTGTCTCTGCTGAGAAATCTGAGGTGATTCTAATTGGTTTCCCTTTGTAGGTGATTACCCTTTTCTCCCTGACAGCTTTAAGGATCTTTTCCTTGGTCTGGGTTGATCCTGTGTGGATTATAATGTGACGGTGGGATGTCCTATTCTGGTCTGGTCTATTTGGGGTTCTAAAAGCTTCTTGTATCTGAATAGGCCTATCTTTTTGTATGTTTGGGAAGTTCTCTGCTAGGATCCTGTTAAACAAATTTCCTAGACCATTAACTTCTGTTTCTAGGTGCTCCTCTACACCCATTATCCTTAGATTGGGCCTTCTGATGGTGTCTTCCAGGTGTTGGATAGACCTATCATATTTCTTGGACTTGTCTTGGATGGTTGTATGTTCTTTCTCTATAATATCTAGGCTGTCTTCAATCCCTGAGATTCTATCTTCTGCATGGTCTAACCTGCTGTCAAGACTCTCTACTTTGTTTTTTATCTCTTTTCCTTCTAATTGGTCAGCTTTGATGGCTTCAAGTTCTTTGTTGAAGCTCTGTTTTAGGTCTTGTATGAATTTCTTTACTTCCTTAATTTGGTGTTCAGTGTTTGTTCTCAAATCACTTAGTTGATTGGTTATGGTTTCTTTGGACTCCCATTCCTTCTGTTCGGTTCCATTCAACATTCCCTTTGTGGTCTCCCTGACTTCCTTCAGCTCTTTGTTAATGGATTCCATGAATGCCTTTAGTGATCTTTGTGTATTCTCTACCTGGTCTCTCAATTCCTGAATTACTCTTTGATTAGCTTCTTCCCGTCTGTGGGATTCCTGCAGTTCTCTTTCTTCCCGTTCATGGGAATCCTGCAGTTCTCTTTGAGTGTTCTCTGCCTGCTCACGCCATTCCTCCCTTTCTCTTTGAGCATTCTCAAGTTGTTCACGCAAATCCTGTATCAGTTTTTGAGTAGCTTCCTCACGCTTATGATATTCCTGTATAAACTTCTGGGATGCCTCCTCTCTCTCCCTATCACGCTCATTGTCAAACTTCTCATTTATCATGTTTGCTATTAGTGTTTGTAGAGCTATTTGGGAACTCTCCTCTGGATTATTCTTTATCTGTTCTAATCCCTGATTATCAAGGTTGGGAATTGAGATACCCGAATTTGCCATTTTTCTTGTGTTTTTCCGGCTTACTCGGCCCATTTGAGATGAAGATTGCACCAGTTTTATGCAAGAACACTATCTTAAGGCAACCATCAACCAAAGTTTGCATTTGTACAGTCAATAGTCTACAGATACAATCTAGTTCAACAGATACATCTATTCAACATCAAACAACTATATGTTAAAGTACTTCAAACCGCAGAAAAGAATTTGGAAAACCAGACATTATTAGGATTAGGGAGAGATGTGGGTAAAAAATAGGAATAGATTGGTGTGGGGAGGCACAGGGAGAGTTAACTATGTCCTAATCACAATGCAGGAAATGGGTTGGGTAGGATGCAAGTAGAGAGAGAGAGAGACCAGAAAAAAAATAGAAATGTAAAAATTAATGTTATTATAGAAGTTAAAAGACCGTCTATTTAGAGAGGAATGTGAATATGTTCCGAGAAGGGGAGGGACATAGAGGAGATGTGAAGAACTTTAAGGATGGGAAAGGGAGAAGAAAAGATCAGAAGTTCAGTAGAGCTAGACAAAAAACAAAAAGATAATTAAGAAAGAAAGAAAAAGAGAAAGAAGACAAGAAAAGAAAGGAAAACTCTCATTCACATATTCCTAAAATAAAAATTATAAGATGAGAAAAAAAAAAGTTACTGGAAAACAATTATTTTTTCAGAAGAGGCAAAAATTAAAGATTAATAAAAGTTTTAGAAGGGAAAAAAAATATATATATAAGGTAGCAAAAAACAAAAAACAAGCAAAAAAAGAAAAGAAGAAGAAGAGACAAAAAAAAAAGAAAAAAGAAAAAAAAAGTCTTTTGATTTTTTTTTGGGGGGGGGAGAGGAGTGGGAAGAATCCTGTATCTCCCTTTTGTCTCTAACCAGTCTCTTGTTGGAGTCTCTGGTCAGCTTGAGGTCCTGTGGCTTGATTGGTTTCTTAAGTCGGTTGGTTGGAGGAGGCAGAAAAATGCTCTGCTTTACCCAAGATTTTGAGATCCCCCTCCCAGGTTAGTTTTCTGGGAGGGTGATCTGCTTTGAGAGTCACAAAAGAGGGGGATGTGGTGATGGGGCTAGGTTCTGGGTAGAGTTGAGGCCTTTCAACAAGCAGTAGCTTTTCCCTGGGGCTATTTTGTGATAAAGCTCACAGCGCCCAGCCTGGAGCCATTCTCAGGGTTTCTGTTTTTCAATTGATTGTGGTGGCTGCTAGAGGGAGGGGCAGCCTCTGGCTCTGGTTACCCAGTGAGGGAAGCCACTCCAATGGCTGGCGCCTGAGGTGGGTGACTTTTCCCTGGATGGAGCCGAGTCTGGCAGGTCACTTTGCCGTTAAGTTCTTGTGACCTGCTAAATGACTCGTTTTATTCCAAGGCCTGGGTTGGAGCTGGCAGCTCCTCCGAGCTTTGTCGGTATCCAAGATGGAGATTACAGGTGCTGGGGGGGGAGGGGTAGCCTTCCCTCCTCTGCTTCCTGAGAAGGAGTGAGGATGTCGGGCTTGTACTCACGCCGAGTCTTGGATCCTGGGTCGTCTCTGGTCTGCAAACAGCAGGATGAAGATTTCCGCTCCTTGTCGGTTCTTGTTGGTGTTGAGTAGAATCCGCTCGTCCGCTGCGTCTGGCTCCTTAGTCCCGGACTCTCTGTGTCTCAGGTATGACCCCGCGGCGGTGGTCGCCGCAGCGACCCTGCCGCCGCCGTAGCGGCAGCTGATGTGTTTCCTTGGCTTCCCCTCTCTTGTCTAACTCTCTGTCCTGTGATGGCACACTTGGTGTGATTCTCTGGCTTAGGACTGTTCACTAGAACTCTAAAATTGCTTTCTATGCGAGAGCTTGTTCAGATTCCAGCTTCTCCTCCACCATCTTCCCCCAATCCCCTACACAATGGAATTCTATGCCTCCATCAGAAAGAATGACATTACCCCATTTGTTAGGAAATGGAAAGACTTGGAAAAAATTATATTAAGTGAAGTAAGCCAGGCCCAAAGAAGTATAGGTCTCATGGTTTCCCTTATTTGCAATAACTAGTATATGTCTGAGTCAAGCAGAAAAGGTCAGATAAGTTGAGGTTAGGGAAATGAACCCTAAGCTATGTATTCAAATATTTTTTTCTTTCATGCGATTGTTTCTAACACATTTATAAGATGATTTCTTTGTTGCTTTGTATGTCCCTTCCCCACGGTATAACTCCTGCTTTCACTGGATTTGATGTTAGTATAATTTGTGAAGAGGAAGGGTAAAAACAAATTGTTTAAATAGGGATACAGGTGGACCCATTGCAACAAGTAGATGTACAAGTCGTTAATGTCGAAAAACGAACTTTACAACTTTGGTGGGGGGGGAGTGAGGGGGAGGAAGATTCAGTGGGAGGAGGGGGAGGATGGGAAGGGATGGGAAGGGGAAACAAAGGAGGAGGCTACAATGCTTGATAAGAAATGTACTCACTATCTTGACCATGTAATTGTAACCCCTCTGTACAGTATTTTCACAATTTAAAAAAAAAGTGAAAAAAGAGAGAGAGGAAAAAAAGAAATCTAATAACAACAAATGCTGGAGGGGATGTGGCCAGAAGAAAGCCCTACTACATTTTTGTTGGGAGTTAAAACTTGTTCAATCACTCTGGAAAGCAGTATGGAGGTTCCTCAAAAGGCTACACATAGAGCTTACCTATGACCCAGCAATCCCACTTGTGGGCATTTACCCAAATGATGGCAAACAAGACTAAATTAAAGCTACCAGCACAACTGTGTTTATTAAAGCATTATTTACCATAGCTAAGATATGGAACCAACCCAGATGCCCCTCAGTAGATGAATGGATCAAGAAAATGTGGTATATATACACAATGGAATTCTATGCCTCCATCAGAAAGAATGACATTGCCCCATTTGTTAGGAAATGGAAGGACTTGGAAAAAATTATATTAAGTGAAGTAAGCCAGGCCCAAAGAAACATAGGTCCTACGGTTTCTCTTATTTACAATAACTAGTATTTGTCTGGGAGAAGCAGAAAAGGTCAAAACCTATGTACATACTACCAGATAAGATGATGTTAAACAAAATGAAACCCAAGATAGGGACACAAGTGATTTTCTCTTTCTTGCTATTGTTCCTAACGTAATTACAATGTACCATGTGGTTTTGTTTTGTTTCTTTATACGTTCCTCCCCCACGGTATATCCCCTGTTTTCACTGTATTTGCTCTCGGTGCCCTGCATCTTGTATATACACTTCTCCAGCTTGGGGAGGGGAATGGAAAAAACAAAATGCTTAAATAGGGATACAGGTTGATCCATTGTAACAATGAGATGTACAAGACACTATGTTGAGCCAGGAGCTGGTGGCTCACACCTATAATCCTTGCAAAGCCAGCCTGGGCAGGAAAGTCTGTGAGACTCTTATCTCCAATAAACCACTAGAAAACCAGAAGTGGCACTATGGCTCAAGCGGTAGAGAGCTCACCTTGAGCTGAAGAGCTGAGGGAAGCGCCCAAGCCCAGAGTTCAAGCCCCATGACCAAAAAAAGGACACTATGTTGAGAAACGAACTTTACAATTTAGGTGGGGAAGGAGGGAGGAGAAAAGGAGGGAGGAATGGAGGTGGGAGGGAAAAAACAGAGGAAGAGGTAACAATGCTTGATAAGAAATGTACTCATGACCTTGTTCATTTAACTGTAACCCCTCTGTACAGTATTTTTAGAATAAAAAATGTATTAAAAAAAAGACTAGTTACCTTGAATAGATTGCAGGACTCCTTGGTATAGGTTGAAATCTCATAAATAAAGATCCAGAATCATAGCACATCAAGGAAAGACTGGAAAAATGGGAGTGGATCAAACTGAAGAGTGTCTGCATAGCAAAGGACATATTTAGCAAGATAAATAAAAAGCCCATAGAATGGGAGAAGACCTTTACTAGCA
Source organism: Dipodomys merriami (assembly GCF_024711535.1). NCBI lineage: Eukaryota > Metazoa > Chordata > Mammalia > Rodentia > Heteromyidae > Dipodomys > Dipodomys merriami. The sequence goes on from NW_027205603.1 coordinate 46,349,107, forward strand.
TATCTAAAACATATTTAGAGTTCAAAATATTACCCCCCCATTAAATCCTCAAAAACTCAGCAACCCAATTAATAAATTGGCTAAAGACTTAGAGACCTCTCAGAAGAAGTAAGAATGGCCAGTAGATCATGAAGAAATGGCATATATTTCTGGCCATAAATGAATTGAAAATAAAATGTTGATATTCCACTTCACCCCAGTTAGAATGACCATTATCAAGGAAGGTGACAATAACAGATGCAGGGTGGATGCCACCCAAACATAACCCTGTTGGTAGAAAAGTAAATTTGTTCAACCACTCTGGAATGCAGTATGGTGGTTCCTTAAAAGATTAAATATGTAGCTACTCTATGACCCAGCAATCCCTCTCGTGGGCATTTCCAATAGACCACAACAAGGTCACATTAAAGCTACTGGCAAAACCAGTGGCATTTCTTACCATTGCCAAGATATGGAAACAACCCAGATGCCCCTCAGTGGATGAATGGATAAAAAATTGTGATATGTATACACAATGGAATTCTATGCTTCCACCAGAAATAATGACATTTCCATATTCTTAAGGAAACGGAAAGACTTGGAAAAATTATGTTAAGCAAAGTAAGCCACACTCAAAGAAACACAGGTTGCATGACTTCCCTCGAATGTGCCTGTAAACCTACAAATAAACTCAGTAGATAGTAAAAGAGAAAAAATGACACCCAGACATGATAATTAAACAGGACGCTAAACATTCAGTGACTCCAAAGGAGGATATTCTTAACCAAGGATCACAAGGGCTCAATAGCTATGTTCATATGATACTTATATAAAATAATGCGTATTGAAATTAACTCCAAGAAATGGAAGCAAGAGGTTTTTAATTTTACTTTTTGTGTTCCTCCTCCTTCATTCCCTCCCTTTGTCAATGTTCTTGATTTCTGTACCTTTTGTCTTATAGGTAAGTTTATCTGTTTTGAGAGGGCACAGAAATGGTAGGACAAAGGGTGAACAAATGAAGCAGTGATATTCACTAGACACTATACTAAAAGTGAACTATACAACTTGTGGAGGGCAGGAGGCTGGGAGATAGAAACTGGGAGAAAATGAGGGAAGAGGTGACATTGTTCAAAAAGAGACATAAGGATCTAGCTTTAATTTTCTACAGGTGTTTAACCAATTTTGCCAGCACCATTTACTGAAGAGGCTGTCTTCCATTCTATTTTTTAGCTCCCGTATTGAAGATTAGGTGGCTATAGTTCTGTGGATTCATTTCTAGGTCTTCAGTCCTATTCCATTAGTCCTCAGATCTGTTCTTGTGCCAGTGCCAAGCTGTTTTGAGTACTATGGCTTTGTAGTAGAGTTTGAAATTTGGTATTGATATTCCTCCAGCACTGTTCTTTCTGGGTCTTTTATTGTTCCATATAAATTTTTGGATTGTTTCTTCTATTTCATTGAAGAAATAGGGATACAGGTTGATGTATTGTAACAATGAGATGCACAAGACACTATGTTGAAAATGAACTTTACAACTTCTGCGGTGGCGGGGTGGGAAGTGGGGGGTAGTTGGGGAGGTGGGAAGGAAGGGATGGTAGGGGAAAAACAATGAAGGAGGTGACAATGCTCTATAGGAAATGTACTCATTACCTTACTCATGTACCTGTAACCCTCTGTACAGTACTTTTACAATAAAAATGTATTTAAAAAAGAAATGTACTCATTACCTAATTTGTATAACTGTAACCCCTCTATATATCACATTTATTGTATTTTTAAAAAGAAACAATACTACTGATACACAAGGAAATTTTTTGATTTATTATGAAACAATGGCAACTTCCATAAAATGAGCCAAAGGAAATTATATTTTTATGCTCTGATTTTCTTTATTCATCCAAGCATAAACCAGTGCATGCTTATAAATTATAGTTTTATTTGATAATTTAAGACCATTGTTAAGGTTGCAAACTCATTTAACCATATTGAATAAATTGACTATTTCTTTCAAAAACATTCTAATTAAATTCTATATGCCACATAATGTTAGTAAATTTAAGCAAATGACTTAACTGTTTTGTGTTGTAATGTCTACAAACTTATTTTAGTTATTGAAGTTAAACATTCATCTATATATGAGAACAGAACCTTTAGTTCTTTAGATTTATCCTCCTTTTAGTTTTTTTTGTTTCTATTTCTTCATAAGGAAAATTGTATAAAGTGGCATATAGGAAAAATCTGTTGAGAATTCTAGTTCAAATAGTTACTGTGGTATGGACCCACAAAGTGTGAACAACATATATCCTATTTCAAAAAATAGTACATGGTTTTCAGTCATTCTTGAGGGGATGCAGAATCAGGAACAAAAATATGTCCAGAGAAGCACAGTTACACAAGTGAAGAAAAGTAGAAGAAATATAATAGGAAGAAGAAGAAAGATAGAAGAGGAAGGAGGAGGAGGAGGAGGAGGAGGAGGAGGAGGAGGAGGAGGAGGAGGAGGAGGAGGAGGAGGAGGAGGAGGAGGAGGAGGAGGAGGAGGAGGAGGAGGAGGAGGAGGAGGAAGATTCTACTGTTACTGACCAGTAGTAAAATCCTAACTCTATTCTTTTGTCAATCATGTTTTCCATCATTAAAATTCACTATAAATGAAAAAGTATTTCTTCATTTAAGATAAATGAGGAAACTTTTTCTTTGCTTAACAAAAAATACCTTCCTGAAATAGCACTATTTAGAAGAATTCTTGGACTTTGTGACACCTTCACATTATTTTCATCATATAAATATAATGGGATACAATAGCTGTACTCCAAATTGGAGCTAGCTCAGGCAAAATTTTTCAAAGATTAGTCTTGTCAGTTTGATGATAGTTTCTCAACTCCAAGGGAAAAATTGTTTTTCTTACGAACATTTCGACATTCATTTATTAACAAGTAAATGCAACAAAAATACTATCCACACCCACTTCAGATTTTAGAGAGTTTTTGGTAGGGTCAAATAGTACCTGAAAATTTATATACAGATGGAAATCATAGCTAGATGAAACAAAAACATTTTTAAACAACTGTAATGGAAAGAAATCCTTGTAATAATATTTTCATAGTATAGCTAAAAGAAGAAGGGAAGTTCTAGATAGAACTTTACCATAATTACTTCTGCCTCAGTTTTCTGCTTCCTATCACATATGTTTTGAATATATATATCACTGTTATATTTCATCTTCACCCCATGATATTACATATTTCCCCCCAAAGTTAGAAATAACAGCATGATTGCAAGTAAAATACAATAATTCAGGGTCTAATAGAAAGATGAACTTTTTGGGCTGGGAAGGTGGCTCAGTGGTAGAGCACTTGCCTTGCATGCATGAGGCCCTGGGTTCGATTCCTCAGCACCACATAAGCAAAAAGAATAAAGCTGGAAGTGGTGCTGTGGCTCAAGTGGTAGAGTGCTAGCCTTGAGCTGAAGAGCTGAGGGACAGCGCCCAGGCCCAGAATTCAGGCCCCACGACCAGACCCAAAAAAAAAAAAAAGAAAAAGAAAGATGAACTTTTATGCTGCAAATGAAAGTTACTAGAGTGATGGATGTCCTGAATATACTGTCTTACTCAAGAATGTGTGCAGTTCATCCCTTATGGTACAAGACAAGATGTATAGGGGAACATCTTCTGATGACTGGATGTCGTGTAAGTTCCTAAACGTGTCTTCTAATGTTCTTCATTTCTTCATAAGACCAGGACACAGTCATCATTGCGAGTGAGGAAATGCCTTTACAAGGGAGAACATTGGATGGGAAAAAGAATAGACTACAGAAACATGTAATGACAGATAGACTAGAATTTTTAAATGGGGTTTGGTGTGGTTCTAGGAGTGTGCAGCTGTTTAAGTGCAGATATGGTCTTATCAGATATAAGCAATAAATTATATTTTAATCAATGTAATGCGTCATGAGATAAAAGCAGTCAAGCGATATGATTGTGAATTTAAACTTTGAGTAAGGAAGGAAGTGAGGATCATGAGGAGTGTGAAGAAACATGCAATCAGTCTATTAATGAATCACATCTTCCCATGTGTTTAAACAATTTTGGAGTCACGGAAATGGGAGAGATTCATCTGGGAAGTAAAGTCCGATGTCAGGTGAGTGAGGTGTTGGAAGGATCATGAAAATTGTTGGCTATTTTGTATGGACACTGAGATCTTTCTAGAAGTTCAAGAAAAGACTTACTTTGGTATTACAAGAATCATCTATACTTGTTGAAACCATCAGTGGCTTAAGTAAACACATGCCATAACAAATCCTAGTTTAAAAAAGCTGCTCAAAAATGGTGAGGAGGAGGCTAAAAAAGATTTATAGAGGACTTAAATATAATCAAAGTACATTGTATGCCTGTGGAAATGTCACAATGAAAATCTTGAATAATTAATTTATGCTAATAAACCACACAAAAAAACAAATATAGGCTAGAGGGAGGGATAATGAATGTAGAGCAAAAACCTCCAAAGAAGGTTCAGATGTCATACGCAGGTACTTAGAGAAATGCAGCTGAGAGTGAAAGTGTCTGATTTAGTTTGACTTTGAGATTCAAGGCTGGGGGTATTTTAAACATGAGGAAGACTGAAAGAAGCAAAGAATACTTAGTTTCAAGACCAGTGTTTTATGAGTTGCGTGAGTTAAAACCATCCCTGAAGAGGGTTACAAGCAAGGCACACCTTCAGGTAAAATCTTGAATTCTGTGGGAAGCAGCACTCAGAGAACAGGGAATGGTCTTGGGGATTTTGTTGATAAGGGACAAGTAGCTCCCAAGGGTATTGTGGACTGTCTTTGGAAACTGGAAAGAGGTTGGAGATAGAGAACACACACACACACACACACACACACACACACACACACACACACACACACACACACACACACACACACACACACACACACACACACACACACACACACACACACACACCCCACAACACAACAGAAAACAGTGTCTATAAAGATCCTTAGGGTGGATTGGGGGCAGGAAATAAGGAGTACTCTAAGACCCCCTTCTAGTAATGTAATGTAACAAATGATTACTTAAGTCTCCCTTCAATGAAGCTATCTGGACATGGCTAGCCCATTCTTGTCTAAATTTTGTCTTACTGTATTGGTTCTCTGGGGCTGTCACAAAGTTGTTTTCTTGCACAGTGCTGGTGATTAGAAGATCAAATCAAGTACTTATCAAAACCAGAGACCCCTCTTGAAGCTCTAGGGGGAATTTGTCCTGTGTCTTCCTAGAGACAGTCAGCTGCCCTTGCCTTGGACATGCATCACTCTGATCTGTCTCTGCTTACATTGCATTCTCCTCTTTTGTTTGTAATCAAAATCTTATGGGGACACTTGCTATTGGATTTAGGGATAATCCCAACAGCCAGAATGGTTTCATCTGAGATCCTTAACTCGATTTTATCTGCCAAAAAATAAATAATTTTTTTAAAGAAAGAAAATAACAAAATGCTGAAACAAGGATACAGGTCCACCCATTGTAATAATGGAATGTACAAGACACTATGTTGAAAACCAACTTTACAACTTGGTGGGTGGGGGCAGGAGGTGGTGGGGAGGTGGGAAAGGAAGGGATGGTGGGGGAAAAACAAAGGAGGGGGTAACAAGGCTCAATAGGAAATGTACTCATTACCTTACTCATGTAACTGTAACCTTTCTGTACAGTATCTTTACAATTAAAAATAGATATTAAAAAAAGAGAGTCCAACAAAGTTTTCCCATTAAAAAAAAGAAAGGAAAAGAAAACTTGTGTAAGGGAAAAGAATCATAGACATGGTGGAACAAAGGGTGAACTGATACAACAACAATACTCACTAGACACTATATTGGAAATGGGGAGTCATGGGGAGGGAAAGTGGGGGAAAACGAGGTAGAGGGTAACAGTGTTGGAAAAGAAATGTACTTGTTACTGTACTTATGTAACTGTGACCCCTCTGTAGATCACCTTTACAATAAAATTTAAAAAATTATCATTCAGCTATTTGGGGAATTGGGACATGAATTCATCTGTTCCTTTTGGGTAAGATCCCATTCAGTATACTACAATGTTCAAGACCTATAAGATTCCATATTTCTTCAAGCTTACAAAAATATGTCCAGGATTACCTAGGAGCCTTTCAGTAGTCCTCATGTGTTAGTCCACTCTCAGAATTTTCCCAGTCCTGATCTTTCCAGGACTCATTTGTTAAGGTCTTTGCCAGTGTCTGTGTCGTCTGTGAAACCTTTTATGGGATAAGCAGGCCCCATAGAACTTTGCTATCCCTGACAAAGTTGCCTTGCACCCCTCTCCCTCCCACATCAAATAAACAATCCTGACTCACTGTGATGCCTTCTTGGGTATAGGACTTCAGCTTTCAGGAAGCAGCATATTGGAGTTGGTTTTCTAACTGGCAAAATTAATAAACTTTTCCTATCCTTTCCCCTGAACTCATTTGTGAGTTGGCATTGAGTCCAGTGGTCTGGATTTCTAGTATTACTTAGTTGAATACCTATAATCCTCCTAGAAAGAGAAATTTCTCATCAACTATTTGGTTACTCAGAGGCTAGTAATTCAGCAAGACAGAATTTATGCAAGATTTATGTTCCTCATCAGATTTGAGAATAATTGTTTCCCTGAGGACTCTCCAAGGTGAAACAAAGTATCCTTGTGATTATACTATCATTTTGAACTCATAGATTGAAATATACACCGTATCATTATATCTTACATATCATACAGAGCTATTAGTCTCTCCTCATTTGGGCCCAATCATAAACTCATTGTAGATACACCAGTTAATCATACAATCTCATGTGGACTAGTCTTCATTTCTAGTGTTTATCTATGTTTGATAAACACTCATTAATATCTTGAGAAAGTTGGAATATTTACTCCGTTTAGGATGATTTGTCTCCTTGTACAACATTTGGGGCTTCATTTGAATAAACTTGCTTAACCTGGGTGTCCTGTTACAATTATGGTGTTTTTGTAATTTCAATTTATCTTTTCAAAACATTTTGTGAATTATAGAGCAAGGAAATTTGTAAAGAAAAGGTTATGCCTAAAACCATTTGGAATAGGTCCAATGTTGATTCATTTTGACAATCAAATATTTGGAAGGTTAATGTGCTGAAGAATTCAAATGAAAATAAATCAATGCTCCTTAAAGATGTAGTTTTTAAAATGATTTATATCTTCTTAAAATCAAAATAAGAAAAAGTCAGCTTATAAGTGACTCGTGAGGAATAAAATATGACTTTAAAGTTTGGAAGTCAACACTTTCTAAAAAATGGTTTTTACTTTTTAAAAATCATTTTATTTATTGTTTAATTCATAAATACACATTTAAGAGTGAGAAGGCAAAGGCACAACTTGTGGTTAGAAACCCAACACTAGGAGATTACAACTGCTTGAGCATTAGAGTAACAATTTCACATGTTGAACTTAAATTTAAAGTATACTTTACTCCTCTGCTTGTCTGTGGTGGTTCTTATTCCTTAGTATTCAACAGAATCACCCGTTTCATTCGTTTACTAACTTCTCACTTGTAATATATTGTGCGTTTGGAGATAATTTATCTTCCAGAATTTCACTTTCCTTAAACACAAAACAAAATTTTCATTTGTTTTATAACCTCCATGTTGAACATATACAAATGAACAACTTGAGGAGTTTTCTTTCATAGGTGGTGCTAAACAGAACAACAGAAATGAAAATAAAGCAAAGCACTTGATAATTCTATGGTCATTAACTCTCTTCCTGCTTTTACATTTATTTTCTCACAAATTACAATACTCAGATGTCATTTGGCTTAGTTGGGAAGAGCACATGTACGGATGAAACAGAGGAATGGCTTCATAGCACAATGGATGATTGAAGATTAGCTTCAGGTCTGCATCAAAGACTTCACGACCGGTCTGCTTGCCATCTATGGGGGCTGAATAAGTCAGCTTCCTTCCACTCACTAGTGGTCTTAGAAGAGTAGATAGCAGCACACAGGGCTGCACTAGAGAGCAAGAATTTTATTTGAAATGTTCCAAAAATTTATACTAAGATTATTTCTAAGAATTCACTATGAGCCAATTGTCCTGATCAGGGGAATTTGATGTAATTTCTTTGGTCTGAGACTTTGTCTAGATAACATTAGTGTCAGAGTCAATGGAAAAGTAGCTCTTAACACAAAATTTTGCCTTTTCATTCAAAAGGGTAGATGCTAGATGAGAGCATTCAGTCAGAGCACATCATCACACAAGGTCTTGGCAGTTGCCAGGACATTGTCAGAAACTGCCAATAAATCAAGCCAATTTTTCACAACAGTTTCTCAAAGCTTACAACTGTTTAGAAAATTTCTTAGTCTTTGAGTCCAGTCAGAACACTCCATTTTATTAAACAAATTCTCTTGATTTATTTGAGAGGCAAATAGGAATGAAAAACCTTTGAAAGTTTCTACTTTCCTGCCATTTGCCCTCCCCTTTCCCTCCTTCTTCCCCCATTCTCCCTATTTTTCTCCTTTAATTCTCTTAATTTCTCTTCCCTCATTATCTGCTCTTTCTTCTTCCATCATTTTTTATGTCTTTCAAATTCTATTTTTTTAATCTCTCTCTCTCATCTTTTTCCTTAGCTCATTTTCTTATTTTTCATTCCAGGCCCTCAATTTCCATCACTAAAATCTAGTCTTTCTAAAACAAAGGGTGTAGACAGGACGATTTAAGTTCTTAATGGATAAAATGTTCTTTGTAAAGAAAATGATTGATGGATGGAAGAGACTCCCAGGTCGTCTAGGTCCATTTCTATCACGGTTCTTACACATCAATGATCCTTGTCATTCCTATGTCCTCAACTATCTTTAAATATTTCCACCCTCTTGAAGTGCAATGGAAATTGCTCTTTCTATGAGTGCTCACTGAATCTAGCTGATCATTACAGACTTACATTAATGTTAACTCATTTTTACACTTGTGTGATGCTTAATTATTCCAACTTGAAACACATTCTTAATTTCCAGAACACTATACTTTATTCTAACACAAATAGATCTCTACTTTATATGAAACTCTATTGTGGTATTTTTGTGACATTCATTTGACATTCATAAGTTATCTATGTTCTCAGCTTTCTTTTTTTCTTAATATATATTTTTATTGTAAAGATACTGCACAAAGGGGTTACAGTTACATATGTATTTACAGTCTTTTCTCCATTGCCATAAGAGAACATAACCATGCTATAAAGATGTACCTCTGTCTTGTATAATTGTACATACAATTTTATGCACATAAACATTATATACCTATATAATTCTGTTTACCATTACAATTAATCATTATAGATAACTAAGTAGAGGACAAATGAAGCATATATACACACACATATATATGTATATATGCTTCATTTATATATATATATATATATATATATATATATATATATATGGGAATTGAAATCTAGAGTGTACAGTCTTATACCAATAAAAACAAAATACTTCATTTGGCATTTAGCATTTAGTATTTAGCATTATTTGAAGTTATTAGGTTTCAATTTTGACAATTATTTCAATAATGTCAATTCAAAACACATTTACTGAGCACCTTGAGTCAAATATAAATGTATGAGTTTCTGTAGGCTTCTAGGTACTGGGTTTATACTAAATCCAGTTGGTCTTACATCCTTAATCCTCACTTTCTCATTATGTCTTTCCTAAAGTAGCTTATGTTCCTTGCATTGATTTTCAAGGCTTGAGGAGAGGACTAAATGAAATAGAGTACATGCAACAAGTATTCTTTTATTGAACTCTTGCAATAGATACCCTATTGGTAAGTTGATTAGAATTCTCTTAGCCATTGTTCATTGTGAAAGATAAGCAGACAGATATTGGAACAAAAGTGGCCATAACATACAAGAAGCAGAAAAACCAAAACCTCCCTTCTTATGATGCCTTAAATGTACACACAAGAAAAGAGAGAGTATAAAAAAAAATCTACTTTTTTCTGAATTTTGAGGCTTGTAAGAAAAGGAGAAAGAATTAGTAAGAAATAAGCTATATGAGCCTATCTACCTGCAGATACATATAGGAGGAGAATGAGAATAGAGTAGCATTTTGCCATATCATGGTTTGAATTTAAGGAAAAGATTATCCTACAGGTTAACTACTATATCCACCAGGGGATTTTTGCTTGTGTTTTGGGAGATATGATGCAATATTACACAAATCTTCACTTCATAGATGTAGAGTACAGTGACATGGATTAAACAGGAAATTTTATGCTACCCTGGAGGTAACTACCCTGTGGCATGACAGTCATTTTGAGTGGCAGGTCATTTTGGGCTAGAGAATTTTAGTTTATATAGCATACATGGGTAGTAAAGGGAGTGATGGCAAGACCATGTGGATCTCTGACAAAAATTGAGGAAGGAAGGGATTACTGAGAGTAGATAACTGCTGAATATGAAGTTTTATGCCAGGAACTCAATTTTTTGTGCTATCACATCCATGGCTACAACATCCATGCAGAAAGAGAGCATCATCATGAATCCTGAAGCAGCTAATAAACAATGACTATGCCTGAGAATCTCTATTTATGAGGGCAGAATAATCTCATTTTTCCATTAACATTAAAATGCAAAAATATATAGGAAGATTAGATGCTGAAGATCTTTATGTTGCTGTAAAATGCCAGAGATTGGGTAAGAAAAGAATTTTTTTTATCATAGTTCTAGAGGCTTGAAATTCAGGATGAATGACAATGCATTGGCATTTAGATATGGCCACTTTATATTTCACAACAGTTAAGAAAAATGCTCTGTCTTCCATTTGTTCTTTTCTTTTCTGTTGGCTGGGTTATTCTGGGACAGTAGAAAGTTTGTGTAAAGATTTCAGTTTCCAATTGCCTGCCACTTGATATGATTTTTTTGATCAGAACACAATCTATTCTTCTCCTTCAAAAGAAGAAGCTTTGCCAGGCGGGTGGTTTATGCCTGTAAGTTAGCATTCAGGCCCTAAGTTCAAGCCCCATGACTGGCACAATAAAGAAGAAAAAGAATAAAACGAGGAGGAGGAGGAGGAGACGTAGAAGGAGGAGGAGGAAGAAGAGGAAGAGAAGGAGGAGGAAGAGGAGGAGGAGAAGGAGGAGGAGGAGAAGAAGGAGGGCGAGGAGGAGGAGGTGGAGGAGGAAGAGGAGCAGAAGGAGAAGAAGGAGGATGGGAAGAAGGAAGAGGAGGAGGAGGAGGAAGAGGAAGGAGGAAGAGGAGATGGAGAAGAAGGAAAAGTAAAAGAACAAAAGGAGGAGAAGGAGGAGGAAGAGGAAGAAGGAGGTGGAGAAGAAGAAGAAAAAGAAAAAGAAGAAGAGGAGGAGAAGGAGGAGAAAGAGGAGGAAGAGGAGGAAGAGGTGGTAAAGGAGAAGGAGGAGGAGGAGGAGGAGGAGGAGGAGGAGGAGGAGGAGGAGGAGGAGGAGGAGGACGAGGAGGAGGAGGAGGAGGACGAGGAGGAGGAGGAGGAGGAGGAGGAGGAGGACGAGGATTGATGAATTCTACACAGCTTCTCAAAAAATTATTTCTCACTTTCCCAGAACAATGACTGATTTAATTATGCATCTCTGACTTCCTTATTTTACTATGTTTCCATCAGTACTCTCTCTAAAGTAAACTCCAAAATTAAAAATTAAACTACTTTCTGAAGAAAATTCATGTCAATATTGTCACTCATACTCACTTGTTGAGGACAATATGGATCATTTGCAGAACAAAATTAATATACTCATCAAAGAGAAGTTTTGATTATTGCTACTTAATATGGAAGTTTCTACTGGAATAACCACTCTCAGTTGAAATGTGGAATATTTCAAGCTGGCTTTTTTTTGAGGGTTTGAAAAATAATACTCTATGAGTGCTCCGGTGCTAAGGGTTGAATATGTTGCTACAAAATTCAAGCTATATTTTGTCCCCAGTGCCCCATTAAGAGTTGGGGCTCATAAACAGGTGGGAGTTACAATCCTAATATCAGATAAAATAGACTTCAAATTAAAATTAGATATAAGAGGTAAAGAAGGACATTAGATACTAATAAAAGGATCTCTCCTACTGGAGAGATCTAAATATCTAATTCTAAATATCTATTCACAAAATACCAGAGCACCCAAATTTATACAAGCAACAATACTCTCCCTAAAATCATACATAGATCCAAAGACATTAATTGTTGGGGACCTTAACACACAACTCTCCCCACTGGATAGATCAATCTCACAAAAACTCAACAGAGAAACCTCGGACCTAAACAACTGTATAGGCCAACTAGACTTAAAAGACATCTACAGAATATTTCACCCAGCAAAATCAGAATACACATTCTTCTCAGCAGCACATGGAACATTCTCCAAAATAGACAACATCTTAGGTCATAAAGCAAATCTGTCAAAATTCAGAAATTGGAATTATGCCCTGCATTCTTTCACATCACAAGGGAAGAAAATTATACTCAATATCAAAAGCCACCAAAGACATTCTGTAACACATGGAGACTGAACAACACACTATTGAAGCACCAGTAAGTCATGGAAGAGATTAGAAAGGAAATTCAAATGTTCATGGTAGTTAACAAAAATGAACATACAAATTACCAGCTCCTCTGGAATTCAGCAAAGGCAGAAGTCAGAGGAAAATTTATAGCTTTGCTTTCCTACATCAACAAATTGGAGAGATCTCAAACCAACAGTTTAATGATGCACCTGAAGCTCCTTGAAAAAGAGCAACAAGCTAAATCCCAATCTAGTAAATGGAAACAAATAATTAAAATTAAATCAGAATTAAATGAATTAGAGCCAAAAAACATAGAAAGAATCAAGAAAAGAGTTGGTTCTTCAAAAAAAATTAGCAAAATTGACAGACTTTTAGCAAATCTTACAAGAAAAAGAAGAGAACTTACCCAAATAAACAAAATCGGAGATGAGAATGGAAACATCACTCCCCCCCGCCCCCGGGGAGGGAGAGAGGGAGGGGAGGAGGAACTTAGAACATTCAGAACATTATAAGGGAATACTTCTCAAACCTTATGCTAACAAATTTGAAAATCTGGAGGAAATGGAAGAATTTCTAACAAATATTGATATACCCAAATGAAACCAAGGTGATTTAAACCAACTTAACAGACCCATATTGAGCATCAAAATAGAAACAGCAATAAGAGACCTCCTACCCAAGAATTCTACAAGGTCTTCAAAGCAGAACTCACACCAATACTCCTCCAACTATTCAAGGAGATTAAAAGTGAAAGTTCACTATCAAACTCTTTCTATGAAGCCATTATAACCCTCATGTCAAATACAGACAGGGACTCATCAAAGAAAGAACTATAGACCCATTTCTTTGGTGAACATCAATGCAAAACTTCTCACAAAATTCTAGCCAATCGACTTCAACAATTCATCAAAAAAAATCATACACTAGCAAAAGGATTCATTTCAGGAATGTAAATCTGGTTCAATATATACAAATCAATGAAATTCATCACATCAACAACATGTGGTTCTTATGAACCACATGATTATCTCAATAGACACAGAAAAAAAGCACTTGACAAGATCCAACATCCCTTTTTGATGAAATTTCTGGAGAAACTAAGAATCTATGGAACCTTCCTCAATATAATATATATTATAAAGACTATGTATGTGAAACTCACAGCTAGCATTATACTTAATGGAGAAAAGCTAAAGCCATTTGCTCTAAATTCAGGAATGAGACAAGGATAGGTACTTTCTCCATTTCTCTTCAATTTAGTATTAGAATGCCTACCTACAGCAATAAGACAAGATGCAAACATAAAGGGGATCCAAACAGGCAAAGATGAAGATGACATGATCTTGTATTTAAAGAACCCCATGGAATCTACTCCCAAGTTATTTGAGCTGATTCAAAACTTTGGCAAAGTTAGAAGGGTATAAAATTAACCCTCAAAAAGCAATGGTATTCCTGTATGCCAATAATGAGAAGAGTGAAGCTGAAACCAGGAAAGAACTCCTTTTGTAATAGCCCTCTGAAAAATAAAGTATCTAGGAATTGCCTTAACTAAAGGAGTGAGGGACCCACATGATGAAAATTTTTAAAAACTGAAAAAGGAAACTAAAGCAGATCTACAGAAGTGCAACCCCTCCCCCCTTCTGGATTGGGAGAATTAACATCGTGAAAATGGCAATACTGCCAAGGCTATCTACAAATTCAATGCAATACCCATCAATATCCCCAAATTATGCATGGAACAATATAAGACCCTGAATAGTAGAAACAATCCTTAGCAGAAAAATCAGTGCTAGAGGAATATCAATACCAAACGTTAAACTCTACTTCAAAGCCATAGTACTCAAAACAGCTTGGTACTGGCCCAAAAACAGACTTGAGGACCAAAGGAATAGAACTGAAGACCCAGAAATTAACCCGCAGACCTATAGCAACATAATCTTTGATAAGGGAGCCGGCTCCCTTATGAAACATTAGGTGGCCATAGGTCTATAGAATGGAAGAAAGACAGCCCTTCAATGAATGGTGCGGCAAATAGGTTAAACATCTGTAGAAAATTAAAGCTAGCCTGGTGCTGGTGGCTCACGCCTGTAATCCTAGCTACTCAGGAGGCTGAGATCTGAGGATCGTGGTTCAAAGCCAGCCCGGGCAGGAGAGACCATGAGACTCCTATCTCCAATAAACCACCAGAAAACCGGAAGTGGTGCTGTAGCTCAAGTGGTAGAGCGCTCACCTTGAGCTGAAGAGCTAAGGGACAGTGCCCAAGGCCAGAGTTCAAGCCCCATGACTGACAAAAAAAAAAAAAAAAGAAGAAAGAAAATTAAAGCTAGATCTATGTATATCACCCTGCACCTGAATAACTCCAAATGGATCAAAGACCTTGAAATAAAAGCAGATATACTGAAAATATTACAGGAAGAAATAAGAGAAACTCTAGGGCTCCTTGGCACAAGCCAAAATTTTCTTAATAAAAATCCAGAAAGACAAAAATTCAAATTGGACAAATAAGATTGCATGCAACTTCAGAGCTTCTGCATGGCAAAGAACATAGCTAGTAAGATCAATAGAAAGCCCAAAGATTGGGAGATCTTCACTAGCCATACAACAGACAAGGGCCTCATATCTAAAATATACTTAGAATTCAAAAATTAAATCCCTTTAAAACAAATCTTTAAAGATACAATTGCCCCATTAATAAGTGAACTAAAGACTTAAAGAGTGACTTCTCTGAAGAAGAAATAAGAATGTCCCATGGACAAATGAAGAAATTCTCAGTTTTTCTAGCTGTAAAAGAAATGCATATCAAAATAACATTACGATTCCACCTCACCCCAGTTAGAATGGATGTAATCAAGAAATTTGATAACAAAAGATGCTGGCAGGAATGTGGGCAAAAGGGAACAATACTGCACTGTTGTTGGGAGTGTAAACTTGTTCAACCACTCTGGAAAGCCGTATGGAGGTTCCTTAAAAGGCTCCACATAGAGCTCCCCTATGACCCAGCAATCCCATGTCTGGGCATTTACTCAAATGATCACAAACAATGCCATACTAAAGCTACCAGCATAACTATGTTTATTGCAGTATTATTCAACATAGTTAAGATATGGAACCAACCCAGATGCTCCTCAGTAGATGAATGGATCAGGAAAATCTGGTATATATACACAATGGAATTCTATGATTCCATCAGAGAGAATGGCATTGCCCCACTTGTTAGGAAATGGAAAGACTTGGAAAAATTATATTAAGTGAAGTAAGCCAGACCCAAAGAAACATAGGTCCTATGGCTTCCCTTATTTGCAATAACTAGTATATGTCTAGGATAATCTTACTAGACAAGCAGAAAACCCCAAAGGCTACGTACATGTGACCATATAAGAAGATGCTAAGTGAAATGAACCCAAAGATATGGACACAATAGGTTTTTCTTTGTTGTTGTTGTTTTTAATGTACTATGTGATTTTTTAAAATTTCTTTTATATGTTCTTCCCCCTCTGGTATGTCCCCTGTTGTCACTGTACTTGATTTTGATACCCTGCATCTTGTATATACATTTATCTAATTTGGGGAGGGGAAGCAGAACAACAAAATGGTGAAACAAGGACACAGGATGACCCATTGGAACAATAATACAAGACACTATGTTGGAAATAATCTTTCCAACTTTGGTCAGGGTAGTAATTGGGGAAGGGGAAAGTAGGGTGGTGGGGAGGGAAGGGATAGTAGGAAATAAAGGACTGAGTAATAGTGTTCGATAAGTAATGTACTCATTATCTTACTCATGTAGTTATAACGACTCTGTACAGCATCTGTACAATTAAATAAAGGTTTTTTAAGTGTTGAGGCGTTGGGAGGGGATTATAATCATGAAGGTGCGTGCCCAGAGAGATAATTACCATCTTGTGATCCCTTAGCAAAATCTTGTCATACAAGTTTACCTTATCCAAACTGGAATGGGAATTATCTATGGACAAGGAATTATTTTTCTCTTACAATATTGTTCTGTGGGGCTGGGAAGGTGGCTCAGTGGTAGAGTGCTTGCCTTGCATGCATGAGGCCCTGGGTTCGATTCCTCAGAACCACATAAGCAGAAAAAGCCATAAGTGACACTGTGGCTCAAGTGGTAGAGCATTAGCCTTGAGCTGAAGAGTTGAGGGACAGTGCCCAGGCCCAGAGTTCAGGATCCACGACTAATTAAAAATAAATAAATAAATAATTGTTCTTTGGAAGGAAGAGTCTGAGTTTTAATGGTCAAATTAACATTTCTGCCATGCCAATATTCTGTGAACAAGGGATGGATTATGGTATTTTATGTGAGCATGTATACAATTATTTTCCTTATTCATTTAAGCAATCAAGATGTTTCATGTTTTTTTTCAAAGTACAAAACAAAACCAAACAAACAGCCTATCAGAAGTGTATAGAATATGTAATACTCATGAACAAAATAGATGAAAATCTGAATAAAAGTTAAATTTGCCATATTAATCTGTGAAGAAATCTGTTGGGCACTAATTTGGGATGCTTAGTAGGTTCCTGGGTTTTGTTTTGTTATTCTTTTCTGTGTGTGTGTGTGTGTATGTGTGTGTGTGTGTGTGTGTGTGTGTGTGTGTGTGTGTGTGTGTGTGTGTGTGTGTGTGTGTGTGTGTGTGTGTGTGTGCTGGTCATCCTGCTTAAACCTTGGCCTGGGCTCAGTCCCTGCACTTTTCTCCCCAGAGCTAGTACTCTACAACTAGAGCCACAGCTCCACTTACTACTTGTAAATTCTTCAGAGATAAGAATCTCATGGATTTCCCTTTCTGGGCTGGCTTCAAATTAGGATCCTCAGATCTCAGCCTCAATACAATGAAGGCCATATTAAAGAGTATTTGGCCTTAAACTTAAACACCATGGAAAACTGTGCAGTGTTATACCTGACATGAGGGTGGAACAGTGTGAACAATTATACAATGGTTTTCAAAGCATAAAAGATACATAAGTTGCCACCAGCCTTACAATAATATCTTTACGTTATTAAATAGAACCTTGGCATACCCTAAAAATTGGTTTCATTCCTGGGCATATAACAAAGAAAAAATATTTTTCTTGTGAAGATCAATGTAAGAATTTTCCTTGAAAATCATTTTTTCACATCTTTGTTACATATTCTATTGCTAAAAGGAAGTTTTTATGCTTGTATTACAGTCAATTGAATGGAATGATCAGCAGATTTGTTATTAGAAGCCATGCTTTTTTTTTTTTTTTTTTTTTTTTAGTCAGTATAAAAATACCTATCACATGGGGCTGAGAAGATGACTCAGTGGTAGGGTGCTTGCCTTGCATGCATGAGGCCCTGAGTTCGATTCCTCAGCACCACATAAGCAGAAAAAGCTGGAAGTGGTGCTGTGGCTCAAGTGGTAGAGCACTAGCCTTGAGCTGAAGAGCTGAGGGACAGTGCCCAGGCCCAGAGTTCAGGCACCATGACTGGCAAAAAAAAAAAATACCTATCACAATGTTGGTTTTAGAATCTCTACTGACAACTTTTAATCTATTTATAATATTTTTATTCTTTGTAGTGTTCCTAGGGTTTGAATTTATTACCCATGCTAGGAAGATGTTCTACCAGTGGAGTTATGCTTCTAACCCTAATACATGGATATTTAACCCTAATACATGGATATTTATGTCCACAATTATAGACTTTTGAGGTGATATGTCAAATTTCACCCTTTTCCCTATAGCTATACAATTATTCCAACTACTGTTTATTGGAAGGATCATTTCTTTACTCACAATTTACTCTTTACAATGAATTAAATGTTAATATAGGCATGGCTGCATTTCTGCATTCTCTGTTTCATTTATCTACCTTTGGCACAATACCACAGTACATTTGCGTTAATGCTATATTACAATTACTCCTACAACTTGGAAGCTCAAGTTTTCTATTGTCTCTCATAGATAATATCCTAATCATTCTTGATTATTTCCAAGTTCCTTTAAAATTGTAAAATCTATTCTGCTCTTTTTGTGAAATGAGACTACATTATATATTTGGTAAGACAAGAGAGAAATTGATAACTTCAATACTGAATGTTTCAAAACTACATATTCTTACATTTTTCAGGCTTCCTTTAATTTTTATAATATTTTATCACTTTCTAGTTATAACTTACACATTTGTTTCATTATATTTGAATGTAAAAATAGACATATTCAGCTTCTGGCTATTCAATCTAACACTAGTCTAGCTCATTATGAGAATGGGATTTTCTGTATGGTCGTTTTTAAAACAGGGAAATTATTTTAAATTATCTGGATGAGTACCATCTAATCATTATTTACTTAGAAGCATGCATTATTTTTCTGGTGGAAGTCAGAGACATATGAAAGCGAGTGGAAATGAGATGAGGCAGAATAAAAGGTCAGAGAGGTAAAACAGGAGACTAACTCCACCAACCATTCACTAGCTTGAAAGAAGAGCTAGAGGGCAACAGACCAAGGAATATAAATAGACTCTAGAATTCAAGTGCCTAGAAGGAAACAAGGACCTTGATCTTCTAATTGTGTAGAGCTAAATTCTTCCAACATTTGAAATGAGCTTAGAAGTGTATTTGACTGTGGGGACCAGATAAAAGTCCAAACCCTTCCAACTTTTTATTTTGACCTTGAAAAAACTCCAGTGTAAACAAGAGAAGCTATTTTGTATCCTGGTGTTTGAATTGCAGAGTCTGGTTTAAATGAGAAAATTTGCAACAATACTTTATGGAGGCAATAGACAGTAAAGTTTTCTTCATAATGCCATTTTTCTAATTTTCAATCATGCAAATATTCATTTGAACTTCTTTGCTTTATTGTATTGTCTACAAATCTATACTATTCCTAACAATTATTTTTATTTGCAATGCATGCCAGGGATTATACCCAGGGTCTTAAATATACTAGCCAAGTCTTCTACCACTGAGCTATCCTCAATTTCCTCTATCATGCTAGCAATGATGAAAAGGACATTTAAATTTGTCTCCCAAACCCAAATTAAAAATTTCAGTTTTTCACACTTAAATGTAATATGGAACGTTAAAATGTTAGTAACTATTAATAGACTAAGAAAAAATTTTTTTTTACAAATTATTTATTTTATTTTTTAAGTTAATGTGATGTACAGAGGGGTTACAATTACATACATAAGGTAGCACATTTCTTGTTGAATTTGAATTTTCCGAATGTTCAGCAACTATGTTTTGCATCTCAAAATTGACTTTGATATTTCTTTTTGTTAATATTCTTAATTTTAGTACTCAACTTTATTATATTGGACTTATGCACTCAAATATATAATAAATTGTTTTCCTTTATTTTTATGTTACTGGATTTTAAAATATTTCTATGAATGTGACAGTATTGTGTAAAGTCTGTTTCTCGTAATGTCTCTTTTATGTCTTGATGTCAAGGTCATGATAATCCTATAAAGTCAGTTGGAAAATAGTTTCTTTCAGTCTCTTAAAGAGTTTGTTTCAAATTGATATTATGAGTTCCTTTGGTAGGATTTGGTTTAGCGATATCATCTTTTCCTGGATTATTCTCTAATGGTTTTTTAAATTCATATTTTAAAACCATTCAATTTGTTTGTTAATATTGCCCTTATTCAAAGGTAGAGAATACATGGTAATGTTTCCAACTTGAATTTTGATACCAATAATTCATATCATGTTGAGTATGTTTATACTTTGTTGGAGAGTTATTGTTTTTATTATAAGTATATTTTCTGTATCATTAATTCTGGCTCACTTTTACTTTTTTGTATATAATCATTGAATTTAATATGCTATGGTTTTCTTTTTATTAATCTCTCATAGAAGGGACTCACATCATTAATATTTTGGTTTTATTCTTTTCTAATGTGCAACTAAGATTCCAGTAGGACTTCACAGCAGTTTGTCTATATCCAGCAAGCTTATTATTGTAAATTATTGTTATTATTATTATTGTCTATTCAAACTATTTTCTATGTTTTTGACATAAGAACAGTAACTGTAATCATATCTATGCAGGAGGCTGAGATATGAAGATCATAGTTAGAAGCCAGCTGGGTCATGAAGGAGCATGAGACATTTTTTATATAAGTTTTTTAATTGTGAAAACTCTGTATAGAGGGGTGACAGTTACATGAGCAAGGTAGAAATCCACGGATGAGTTTCTGAGTTTATCAGGATATTCTATGATTTTTTTCACTTAAAAAATTTTAGAAACTTTGACAGACTAGTCTCCGTGTGATGTTTTGATGCATGCATTCACTGTTATATTAAAATCATGTTACACACATCTATTATAGTGAATATAGGTAAAAATTGTGTCATCTAGATTTTTGAAACACACATTCTATAGCTACCAGCAGAAGTTATTTGTCTTAATTTAGTCCTCACTATTGATATAAGGCCACAATAAGTTTAGGAGAAACCACTACTCTGCTATCTTAAGTCTCTCAACAGAAACTTACTGTGATCCCATCAGATGTTTTAACTTTGATGAGTTTTGTGTTTTCAAGGAGTCGGGTATGACCTTTTGTAGTGGCCCTCTAAAAAACAACTATTGTAAACAAAAGCCAAAGTAAGTCTTTGCTTCAAGTACTCTATAGCTTCTCTTCTACAAGGAGTTAGCAGTTTATAAAGACAATATAATCCTTCCTTTTAAACTTTTTACTTAGCTATTGTTTTTCTCTTTGCTCATAGGTTTTTTACAAAGCACACGAAATAACATTTACACATCCAGCTACAGTACAGTGTAGTTGTGTATCATTAATCTGTGGTGACTACAAATAGCTTCAGTAATCGTTTTAGGGTTACTTGTGTGGGTGATAAAAAATAAGTAAAAATAGGCAATGGAGTTTGTGACAGGGTTAAGAAAGGCCACAAGGTGGGTTTAAAATTCACCACCTTTTTCCTTGATATGATTTTGGGTAAATAAGTACTCATTTTGTGGCTTTTCATTGAACTTTATTTATATAGATTTTTAAATATAATAGACTTAAAATATCAAGTATATTTTATATAAACATGTTGACATGCTCTCTCTCTTTCTCCCTCTCCCTCTCTCTCTCTCTCTTTCTCTCTCTCTCTCTCTCACACACACACAGGCACAGAGTGTAGCACCAATGGAATTACCACTTGACGAAGTTTGAAATATACAATAAATTAAAAGGAACTCTAACAAATAGATTTATTTTTATTTACTTGCTTAACTTTTATAGTTTTGGGAGATCTTTTCAAATGTAATCTAGTTTGTTATTTCAGAAGGAGTTTCATCTATTCCTTTCTATTTTGATAGGCTTTACCCTCTAGGGCGAGGAACCATGGGATGCTTTTCACATACAGCCTCAGAAATTTGTGACATGAATCCAGGTATCTTCACTGACTCATGCTATGAAAGAGGTTACAGGAAATATCTCTTCAGTTCTTATGTTACAAATCTTCACTTGAACTATTGCTCCACATGAACACTTAGATCTAGGTGATAATATGACTGCAAAGCCAATCAACAGTGTTTTCATTTATTCAAGTTATGCATATTCTTGCAATAACCACATGTTGCTTTTGACAAGTATAGAAGGAATGCCAGAAATGTGATGGTTCTTCTTTAGTAGATCCTAACTTCTTTTTCTTTTTATAAAATAGGCGTTGAATCTCTGAACTGATTCTAGTTTGGAAATTAAATAACTCATGTTGTTTCTTTATTATATGATGATTCAAGAAAAACTTTATTTTAGCAAACATAAATCTACTTTAGTATTTTTCACATGTGTGGTAAAATAAAATCTAAATACACTGCTATATTAAAATTTTAAGAATGACATGATTGCTAGTCACCTTAAATTATACCTTTCTTGTTAACTTTCAGATTCTGTCTCTGTCTTGGTAACCATACCTACATTGTATTAAGGAAGTTTCTACCATCTCCATTCTGGCATTCCATAAGTCTATTTTCAGAAGGAAATCTAGAGTCCCATTTTTATTACAACACTAGCCATACTGATCTTTATTCATAAGCCTACAGCAAACAGAAACTAAAGCAATTTTAAGGAAAAATGGATCACTTCTTAGTTATGTGATTCCCCAATTTTTAATGTCCTTTGTGCTTTTATGGACATAATTAGAGGTACATGAATGAATTACAAATCATAAGTCACTTTCGGTAATCTCTTCTCAAAAGTATTTTATTTCCATCTTCTGAATTATAGTAAGGGATTTCCAATGGTTCAACCTCATCCTATGGAGTTCACTGCTGTTTACACACCAATCAGCATTCAATGTCACAATTAGAAATGTTTTCTGGTGTGCAATATGAAAATCAATAAAAATCCACTTAAAATCATTCTTGAAGAGAAATCCAAGCATTCCTAAAATTATTTGCTAACCTATCCCTTTCATAAAACATGTTTTGTATTTTTTTTCCAATAGAATGATCAAATTTTTGAAATGCTTTTGGTAGATAAGTTTTATTTTCCTGGGCATAACTTCATATTTTCCTACTAGATTCTTTTTCAGAACTTGATGCCAGTTAAAATTCTAGGAAGCCATGAGGAGTGGAATATGGAGTGGAAGGAGGATTTGCATGAAGAGAGAATTACAGTTACCTTATAAGTAGTAGTGATTAGAGAAAACATTCCTGCCTTCCAGCAGAGGCCACATGAGCTAGAGGGAAGAGACTTGTTCTACCTAAAAATAAGTTTGGAACATTTGGAACCATCTAAATGATTTCAAATGTCCTTAATCTATGGTTCACACTTTTAACATTTTAGTAGTAAATTGAACTTACGATGTCATAGTTTATGAATTCATAGAATTTGTTTTCATGTCTGATTTTTAGCTCTATTAGCTCTATAGTTTTAAAGAGGGACTAAATTATTTGAGGGAAATGATAGAAAATAGTCATAGAAAGTTATATATAGAGATGGTAGGCGAAAAACAAAGGAGAAGGCAACAATGCGTGATAAAAAGTGTACTCATTACCTTGCTCATGTGATTGTAACCCCTCTGTACAGTATTTTCACAATAAAAAAACTTATTTATATAAAAGAAGCTACATGTGGCAATATTTGTTCTTGGTGTACTTTAAAACAAAATGTACAATATTATATTTCATCTAATAATGACATTCTCAAACTTTTTCATAATCTTACATTTTATAGGCTCAGAGGATTATTTTTATGCTGGTCCTGGAACTTGAACTCAGGGACTAGGACCTGTTCTGAGCATTTTTGGTCAAGGTTAGCATTCTAGCACTTGAACCACAGCTTTACTTCTGACATTTTGGTGGTTAGTTGGAAGTAAGATCTCAAAAACTTTCCTGCCTGCAGTAACTGCAATCCTCAAATCTCAGCCTCTGGAGTAGCTAGGGTTACAGGTGTGAGTCACCAGCTCTAGAAGGTTTGTTAGTTTATTTGTTTATTTACTAAGATTCCTTTCTGTAGAATGGGCCAGTTTCCAAATAGGCAATTTTAAACCAAATCATCAAACTTGGACTACAATGAAATAAATCCCCAAACCATTTCTAAACCAGTGAAAATATAAGGGTTACCTAGAATTATTTTGGTGTACTGTATGGTTAACTTAGAGCAGTTTTGAGAAATGACTGTCAAAATGCTGATAGCAAGCAATATTGAAATCAAAGGCTGATTTGGGCATATGTAAGTAAATAAACATCCTATGGAACCTAGTTTGTTTCATTTGCCATTTATTTCAATAAGACACATGTTTATAATAAAAATAATAGATTTATATACATTGGTATTAGCTAGTCTTCTAAAACTATGCATTTTAAAGCTATGTGCAATAAAACATATTCACTAAGGTCATAGATAAGAATTTGTGATATAAAGACACTTTTTAATTTTGAATGAAGTAATCTATCTCCTAGAAAGAAGAGAACTTTTACATTTTACTGATTTGTTCATCATTGGTTTTGTTTATATAAAGCATCCATTATCACTGCTGCTGTTTTCTTTTGGGAGCATAATAATATTCAGTAGCGACATGGACCATGGATATAATAACCATTCCAGCACTATAGTTTAACATTCTTCTAACATGAACAAATAACGAAACTATTTTAACCACGATCTTTCTGAAATCTTTACATTTTTTGGTCACTCAAAAATAGCTTCATTCTTTTCGAATGCTGAGACATTAATACTTTGTGGAATATATTCTGTACCTAAAGGTTTGGTTCAGGTTGGATCTCCAATTTGTTCATAAGGGATAAGTCTACTTTTGGGGTGCTTTAGTTTTCCGTATGAAATAAATGGGGTAATTGGATACTTCTTGTCTTTGTGCTAAATTTAATTCTCTATAATTCTGTAAACTTTTGTGAAACTATTCCCACTCATATATTCATCTAAAGTGTCATTGTAATATTTCATAAAAAGCCTAGATCTCTATATCTCCCACTCAAAATCAGATAGTAATATATAAATGGCATTAAAGTTTATCCTGCAGTGAAAGAAATAAACAATCTAAAATTTTTAAGTATTAAACATGTATTTAAAGTTTTAAAAAATTATATTGAACAATTAAAATCCTCCCTGAGCAAGACATAATTCCTTTCTTAAAATATGGAAAATGTAAACAAAATTGATTAACTTTTTATGAGAAAACTCCAATATCACCATATATTATTTACAACAACAGCTTTTAGATTTTTGTATGAAATATGATTTTTAAAGTTAAAAATACATATTAGTAAGATAGGGAACCAGAAATTCTAATACACAATATGTAATACTAAGAGAGAATATATATATAATTATACCAAACTATATATAGATATATTTTTTCTTTGACTCTTAAACTCCAGAATGATATTCACTGGATATGTTAATAAACATAAAATATAGTGAATAAGCAGATATGTTGTCTTCAACATCATCAAGACTAAGTATTAGAAGAAAAAAGGGAAGAGTAGGAAAACTAAAAAAAGCAGTATTGGTATGATTTCCTAACTAAACTGCCTACAACAAAGCACCTGATGTTGCTTATTATTGAATTTCATTGATTTTGTTATACATGTTTTGCAGTAATTAATGTAACAGAAACCTGGATGATTGGAATAATTGGGAAGCAGTTTTGTCGCCTATATTAAAAACATCAACTCAGATATGTGGAATAATTGTCAGCCATTTAAGAAAGTATCCTGAGATAAATCCTTGGTTTATAGGGGTTAAAGGGTTTTCACATAGTCATTTAGGGTCAGCTGGTGAATTTGATATATTGAGGAATATGATAAAAGGAGATGAATAACTTTACCTGTCAGCTGGTCACCAGTGACTCACACCTATAATTCCTAGCTGCTCAGAAAGCTTATCTGAAAGGTCATGCATGGTTCAGTGTCAGCCTCAACAGAAAAGTTAGGTAGCTTGCATTTCCAAACTAACCAGCAGAAAGCTAGGGTAAAAATATGGGTCTATATCTTAGTGATGGTGAATAATTCTGAGATAAACATAGTTGTGCTGGTAGCATTATTATGGCCTTATTTGTGATCATTTGGGTAAATACCCCAAAGTGGGAGTGTGGGGTCATTGGGGAGCTCTATATGGAGCCTTTTTCTGTACTGATTTATCTAAAAGATTTTTCCCCATATTGGTGCTTGATAATTATTGGCAATGATTTCTAAGATATGTGAATGAAGCACAATGTCAAGTGCTACTAACTCATTTGTCTGTCCAAACAGAAGAAAGCTCACAATTTTTTTAGCTCTGTTTTATCTCAATTCTCAAAAAAGTGTTCTAATGTTTTTTAAAAAAGTGTCATTTATGGTAACCTCCTAATATTTATGTAAAAGCTTTTATGCAAAAGGATTTTTTAAATGAAAATATTAAGAAGTGTCTGCATAGTTAAAGAAAGCATTCCTATTCTTTCTGATGGAGGCATAGAATTCCATTGTGTATATATACCACATTTTCTTGATCCATTCATCTACTTAGGGGCATCTGGGTTGGTTCCATATCTTAGCTATGGTAAATAATGCTGCAATAAACATTGTTGTGCTGGTAGCTTCATTGCCCCATTTGTTAGGAAATGGAAAACTTGGAAAAAATTATATTAAGTGAAGTAAGCCAGGCCCAAAGAAACATAGGTCCCATGGTTTCCCTTATTTGTAATACCTAGTATATGTATGAGTCAAGCGGAAAAGGTCAGATAATGTGATGTCAGGAAAATGAACCCTTAGATACGTATTTTAATGTTTTTTTTCTTTCATGCATGTGTTTCTAACGCATTTATAAGATTATCTCTTTGTTGCTTTATATGTCCCTCCCCCACAGTATAACCCCTGCTTTCACTATATTTGATGTCAGTATAACTTGTGGAGGAGATGGGGAAAAACCAGTTGTTTAAGGATACAGGTGGACCTGTTGCAACAATGAGTAATACAAGTTGTTATGTCCAAAACGAGCTTTACAATGTCGGTGCGGGAGTAGGGGGGGGGAAGGGGGGGAAGAAGAAGGATTGGGATTGGGGGGGAGGGGGGGAGACTGGGAAGGGATGTGAAGGGTAAACAAAGGAGGAGGCTGCAATGCTTGGTAAGAAATGTATGCATTATCCTGCCCATGTAATTGTAACGCCTCTGTACAGTATGTTCACAAATAAAATAAAATTAAAAAAAAAAATAAAGCATTCCCAGAACCAATAGAGAATTGAAAGAATGGAAGAAAATCTTTGCTAGCTATTCAATGGATAAAAGATTAATGACCAGAATATACAATAAACTGAAAATAAACAGTAAAAGAACAAATAATCTCAAGGAACCCATGGTCAGTAATTCTAAACCATTCAAGAGGCTGCGATCTGAAAATCATGATCGTAGACAGGCGGGGCAGGAAAAGTCTGTAAGACTCTTATCTCCAATTAACCAACAAACAAAGCAGAAGATTATAGTTGTGCCTGAAATGGTAGAGTGTTGAGGGGGAAAAAAAAGGACTGGACTGTCACACACACACACACACACACACACACACACACACACACACACACACACACACACACAAAATGGGGGAGCAATTAGAACAGAAATAGAAGCACATATAACTAGTGGACTCAGAGAGCAAAGTTCAACATTTTATTCAGAAAGGAAAGCTGCAACTAAAAACTACACTGAGATTCTCACTGCAGGTAGAATGACTAGATGAAGGAAACAAATAACAAATGCTAGTGAAGATGTAACAGGAAACAGAACCTTCATTTGTTGTTGACATAAATCCAAACTAGCCAACTATTATGAAAGTCAGTATAAAGATCATCCTAAAAACTAAAAATAGACCTGCCCTATGATTACTCTTGAATATAAATCTGAAGGAGTGTGAATCGCTGTACAAGATAGGTACCTTCATACTAACATTTACGGCAGTTAATTTTTTCACAATAGGCACAAACAGGAATCAGCTGAGGTATCCAACAACCAATGATTGGATATATAGTATATAGAATATCACTCAATCACAAAGGAAAATAAATTTGTATGAAAGTCAATTGAATTGGAGATACTCATGTTGAATGATATGTCACATTTTCACACATTTTTGCAGTATCTTGATCTAAAAGACACACACACAC
Source organism: Dipodomys merriami (assembly GCF_024711535.1). Taxonomy (NCBI): domain Eukaryota; kingdom Metazoa; phylum Chordata; class Mammalia; order Rodentia; family Heteromyidae; genus Dipodomys; species Dipodomys merriami. Next base: position 46,377,196 of record NW_027205603.1, read on the forward strand.
ACACACATATATATGTATATAATATGGTTGTTTATGTGTGTATATATGTAATAAATGTAACTGTGGGAGTATTAGTGTTATAAGGGGAAAAGAGGAGAGAAAAGAGAACAGCAAAGAATGAAGAATATTAAACTATATTGACTATGTATTAAGAAAGCATATAGAAACTCACTGACAGTCATTGAAGAATACAAACTAAAAGGGACAGTAATAGACTAGTAGATAGAATTAATCAGGCTAGTTATAATATATGCACATCTGAGTTACCATGATGAAATTTCTTTGTACAATTAACACACACTAAAGAAATGAATGGAAAAAAGGAAAGAAAGTAACACAGGATGTTGGGAGGAGACACTAATGGGATGAGGGAGGAAATAGAGAGACTGATCAGTACTGAACATAGCCCAAATACTTTATATGAAAGTGTGAAAATAAAACAATGAAACTTGTTGAAATGGTTTCAAGAAGAGTTAATGTAGGACAGAAGGGTAGAGGAGGAGTATGATAAGAGTGCTTTGTATGTATATATGAAAATACTACAGTGAAACCGCCCTTGTACAACTAGTATATGGTTATTAAAAGTCAGTAAAAAGAAATATATTAAGACAAGCAGAAACGGTCAGATACGTTGATGTTAGGCGAAATGAATCCCAAGTTAAGCACTCAAATGGTTTTTCTTTCTTGCTATTGTTTCTAACATATTTATAAGATGATTTCTTTGTTGCTTTGTATGTCCCTCCCCCACAGTATCACTCCTGTTTTCGCTATATTTGATGTTTGTATAATTTGTGGAGGGGAAGGGAAAAAACAAATTGTTTAAATAGGGATAAATAGGACCCTTTGCAACAATGAGATGTATAAGACATTATGTAGAAAAATGAACTTTACAAGTTTGGTGCAGGGGGGGTGTGAATGGGAAGGGATGGTAAGGGGAAACAAAGGAGGAGGCAACAATGCTTGATAAGAAATGTACTCATTACCTTGCTCATGTAATTGTAACCCCTCTGAACGGTATTTTCACAATAAAAAAAATTGAAGTATACCTCCAGTAGACCATATTTGTAAATTGCTGTTTCTTTTACCAAAAAAAAGAATAATGCAAGTAAGGAAATAAGGAAACTTGGGTGTTCTTACTGACAACAGCTCTATGTGGTGAATATATGATATTGTATTCTATTCATTAATACAGACTATAACTTTAACAACAAGGATTTGAGAAGACTACAATTGTCCCCATCAGTTGTGCTTCCTTAGAGTGTAATCTTTGTATATTTCTGGTGAATCATTCCTAGAATTTTAGACCCTACCATCAGCTAGGTGCAGTGAGACAAAGGAACAAAATGAAACTCTATAATATACATCAAAGTAAATCTTTCATATCATTGTAAACGTATGTACTTAAGTATTCCCATCTGTTCTCATCTATAAAATGATGAAAGAGACATGAAATGTTTATTCCTTGGGTGGACATGGTAGTACACACCTACAATTCCAGCTCCTCAGGGAGCAAGAGATTCAGAATATTGCTGTATGAGGATAGCTGTGGCAAAGAAATTAGCTACATTGTCATGACAACAAATAAGTCAGATGTCTCCTTATACACTTGTAATTACAGCTACATAGGAAGCATAGATAGGGAAATTGTAGTCTCAAATCAGACATCAGGAGAAAAAAGTAAGATTCTACTCAAAAATTAAATAAGGCAAAAATTTCTGAGGTACATGACTCAAATGGTGTGCCTATCTACCAAGTACGGTGCTCTAATTTCAAGCCCCCATGCAGCACAAAATTAAGTAAAAATATCTATTTCTATACACAGATATATAGACAGACACATATACAATAGCATTCTTTCTTTGTCTTTGCTCGGGCACATAACAAAAAATTTTATTTCTATCTTATCTTGAGTACAATGAAGGCCAGTCTTGAGAATCACGCACTATGTCTTTCATGTGGTTGCTTTTTTTTCACATAATATTACATAATTTTCCACAGTGAAATGTGACTAGACAAATTACTACTAACAAGGAACATTTGAACTAAATGGAACTTTATTTTTATGGTCCATTTTAAATTTTTAAACATTTTTGTTATAGATATCAACACATTAATTGTACATATTTTGTTACATTCATATCCATGCTTTTTATCATGCTTTGATCATGTCTATCTTTTGTGTTTTCCTCTCCCATTTTCTTCCTTCTTCAGCTCCCGCCCCTGCCCCTGCTCTACTCTCAGGTACTTTACTTATTCATTCATTTGTTTTTAATTTTAATAGCCATTTAAAGATTATTTGTTTTTAATTTCATTGTAAAGATGTTGTACAGAGGGGTTACAGGTACATGAGTAAGGCAATCAGTACATTACTTGTAGAGCATTGTTACTCCTTCCCTTGTTGTTGTCCTACTATCCCTTCCCTCCCCCACCTCCCACATTCCTTCTCCCCAAATCCCTCCTCCCCCAGAAGTTGTAAAGTTCGTTTCCAATATACTGTCCTGTGGATACCCTTGTTGCAATGTGTCAACCTGTGTCCTTGTTTCAGAGATTTATTACACTGAGTCTGTAATTAAGTTGACTTGATTGGCTTTTAGAACTTCTAAATAGAAAATTCAATGTAACAAATGTTTACTGAGCACCTATTTAAAGAAAAGTCCTTTGTGGCATAGTGGAGAAATTAAAGATGTTTTATAATTAAAAACAAATTTAGAATCCAAGTGCCAATATTTCATGCCTATAATCTAGCTATTCAAGGAGTTTCCATCTGAAGGATCATGGTTTGAAGCCAGCTTGGGCAGGAAAGTTCGCTAGACATTGTATCTAGAATAAGCAGCAGATGCATGGATCAAGAGGTTAGCACCCATGTTTTCCACTTTTGTAATTATAAAAATGGTCAATAAGACATTAGACTGTTTATTTCTTATTCTGTTCTGAATAATCCATAATAATCTGATTAAAGTTAACTGAAAATGGCTTAATATTGAAGCCTAGATTTTTCTGCTGTATAGAGTGTTTTATTTCCTATTATAATAGAATTCACAGCATTGTTTTTATCTAATGTTCAAATATGAATACATATTTGCTATAGTTATCTAATAAAATACTTTGTAATCAATAAGCTCATTGATTGAGAGATGACTAAAGAGAAAAATAGAATTCAAATGAGATGTGATAATGTGAAACATATAAACCATGTAATTGGACCCCTAAATAATTTATTCTAAACTTAAAATGAATAGTCAGCATATTATGTCCCCTTTCCTACAAGTAGGACAATTTCTGTGAATCTTCACATCTGCTTATCAGTGTTTTGTAGGGGAAATGTCCATCTGCTTGAGTCTCTAATTAGACACATTAACATTACCTCTTTTATTAGGGGGTTATTTTTCATGAAAAAATGTAAATTCTGAAAACCATACAATGCCAAACTTTAAATTGATTGGCTAGTGTAAATATATTTTGAATTTAACTCCTATGGTAAAGATTTGATTGGAAGAATACTCTAGGTAACGTTTATTATAAATATGCTTTCTTGTCCTTTAAATGAAAGGAAGCTATTTTCTTTACTGAAGTTCCAGCCTCTGTGATTTTTGTTAAAGACTTTTTTTTTTGTCAAAAATGAGCCTTCCAGATTTTATCATTAATGCCATTGGAAATACTGAGCCACATATTTCAGGTTCTAATTTATTGAAAATTAATATGCAATTTTTAAAAATTCAAATAATTAAATTTACTTCAGGTTAATCCAGAATTGTCTATCAAATAAAACAGAATTTAAAATGATTCTTTTATATGCCAGAAACATTAAGTAGAAAGTATGTCACCTCTCAAGACACTCATTCAAGACTAGTGTTGTGAACAATTGTTGACAGTTAATCAGATTATTAAAATGTAGACAAAATTAAATCATTAATCATTTTTAAAATTATAAAATCTTATAGTATACGCTCAAATTGTTGTTTATATCCATACCATAAAAATCTATGTTTTGTTAAATCTATGGATACACAAAATGAATGCCATTCTTTCCTACTAGCTTAAAACTGTGTTATGCAATGGACACTAGTTAAATTTTATGTTTCTCTTATTTGAAGGATAAATTGAATGTAAAAGAGCTCCTGAACTGTGATGTGTCTGAGAAAATTAGGTCATTTCAACAAATGTTTCGAAAATTAGGTTCTGTTGAATATGACTTAATCATTACACAGCATAGTAAATATGGAGGAGAGACTTACCTACCTTCAATGAACATTTGTTCAATTTGGTTGAATCCCATTCTCCTCAGTGGCTTCTTGTAGCACCTCAACATTAGCTTAATTGTGTAAAAACAACTACGTGGGAAATTTGATTTCCAAGATTTCATGATCACAGTTGTCTAAGTTGTCACTAATTGAAGCATTAAACTTTCCACACTGTTTTCTTTTCCTTTTTGGCCATTATGCTAGGGATATATAATTTCTGCTGATTTAGGTATATTATGTCAGGGTAGTAAGTATGCAATTAGCTTTAGTTTAAGTGATCACAGCATGCTATAAATAAGATTCTTAATTGTGTTTGCAAGATTAAAATTCAGCCTCATTGTTTTTCCCCCTTTATTTCTTTGGTGGCATTGTGGTATATTCACATTGCTACCTCTAAATGAATGTCAACTTGTTTTACCTCGACTGCAGCCGATCGATACTTCATTAGGCTGAATTGTCTTGTGCCCATGCAACCTTGAAGCTGTGGCTTAATTACCACCCGTATTATGCAGTGGCTCAGAGAGCTGTGCTCAGCTGTGTCAGGTCTGAAAAAAAATTTTTTTAAGCCACGATGTTACCTTGGTCTAGGAAAAATAGTCACTTGGCTTTAAAAAAAATAGTAATATTTGGTAAATTAAGCATGAAAAACTTAAAAAATCATTGAAACACACAAATATAACAAGTTCACATTTGAAACAAACTCGTATTATCTTACAACACCCTTTGAAGGGAAATATAATTTTCATGATCAAGCTATTGTGTGGTAAAGCTAATTTAAAACTAATGGCAAATTGCATTCATATGAAAGAGAAGAGGGGAAGTGCAGCGGCATGGCAATCATGAGAAATGACATCCCTTGTCCAAGAGTCATTTTTCCTCACTAGACTGATTTGTCATCCTCACTTTTGACATTTTTCATCCTGGTATGAAATCACACTGACAGAATAAGATATTTCAAGACTTAACAGCAGGCCACAGAAGATGGTTTTGTGCCTCCATTTATTTCTTTGGTTGGCTGTTTCAATTTTTATTTTTAAACCAGTAAAAATCTGGACATACAAAACTTAGTTCTTCCCAAATATTATCTGTTAAACAACTTCCCAGTAATAAAACAATACCTTTCATAATAAAAATGTGAAGTAATATGAAACATTCCTTAATTGACAACCTATCTCTCTACTGCTCATATTCAAAATGTACCAAAATACCACAAGTTTTGTTTGGCATGTCATTAAATGAATGATTGAACAGATTCAGCAGTTTATACTGAGGTTCTGGATTTGAAATGGCCCTGGGAAAAAAATGAATCAAAACAAGGAGATCGTTCACCACCGTACGGTGCCACAGAATTCAGATAGGAATTTGGCCTTAGAATGTGGATCAGTTTCCTAAGGCCACCGTACTAACAAAGTACCACAAATTGTCTCACAGTTCTGGAGGGGAGAAGTCTGAAACCAAAGGTATCAATGGGGCTAAGCACCCTTTGAAACCTGTAGGGGAGTGCCTTCTTCCCTCTTCGTAGTATCTGGTGGGAAGCCAGAATTCCTTTCATTCCTTGGTTGTAGCTGTAGGACTAATCCTACCACGTACTGGAACAAATTGGACCTTTAGGAGAGTCTCTAGAGCTTGAATGTCAAATGGGGTCCTTTTGTCTCTCTCCTCTGCTTCTTTCTACTTCCTTTTTCCTTCCTTTCTTCTAGAAGCATGTGCTGAAGAACTGCCTATTCCAAGACATGAAACTATTATTTATGGATATTTGAATCAATAAAGAAACTTTCAAGTACCTCATGGTTTTGTTCACAGACACAATGGAGGAAGCAGTTATGAACATCTACAAAGTTCCCTAAAACACTTTTTGGTGTCTACTGACTACACGACCACTTGAGGATCTTGCTACAATTGAAAATGTGTGGTCCACGATGCTTCACTCCAAACAAATATATCCAGGTGAAGCCAATACTATTGTTTTGTGGCACATATAAATAGCAAGTTCACAAGCTACATACAGAGGAGAAACGATCAACTACCTTGCTAAAGAGCTAGAAAACTTGTGAAGAACATGGTTATTTGTGAACCCTGTATTAAAGACCTAGAGAGGATTGCCATAAATAGTAAGAAGTCAAAGGCATCAAAAATGGTAAAGAACTATGATATAAGAGGAATGAAAAGTCTAGAATGAGAAGAGAACCATATTGGGGGTTGATAGATGCTTGCTGAGTTGCACAGAAGGTTAAGGAAGGTCAGCTTTCTGTATTCAATGGGGAACCACAAGTATATTAAACACAGGGACCTCATATCAAGGTAAGATCTGGTAAGCACTTAGAAAGTGTTCAGAAAGTGCTCGTGGTGTGCTGAGTCTTACTCTTCTCAATTCTACTACTGAGAAAGCACTAGTGCAAATGGAAATGCTGAGGCTCTACTGGCTTTGCATTGCAGTGGACAGGCCATTCTTCAGCAAGCAAATCATCTCTGCAAGAGGAGAGGTGCTAAAGAGGAGAAAGGATCCTAAATATCCTGGTATATTATTATTAAATATAGAAGTTGGTATCACATTTCTGATTATAAATGTATTAAAGGTACATGTTTTCCTCTGTTCCTTCAAGTGTGTATGTGTCATATATGTCATTATGGTGTATATATACATAGGTACATATATATATATATATATATATATATATATTACATGCCATAGTGAGAGGAGCATGGTTTAAAGAGTAATGGAAAACAAAACAAAACAGAGTACTGGTTGTAGAAAATACCATATATTCTAAAACTAAAGAAAAGGCAGGGGAAGAGGGGGAGAGGAAGAAAAAACAACAGCAAATGGTGGTGTGTGTGTGTGTGTGTGTGTGTGTGTGTGTGTGTGTGTGTGTGTGTGTGTAACAATACTGTGTGTCACAACAGACCAGAAATGCAGAAATCTAGGTTTCCCTTTGAGGTGGTAGGAAGGCAACACAGGCAGCCAAACCCTGCATTTTTGGAAATAGAGTTGCTGATGTAGAAACTTTTGTTGAATAGGTGCATAAAGATTAAATTAAACTATGACATCCCTTCTTACATCATCGAATCAGGTTCTCATTCCTACTGTAATAGAAGAGGGAGGTTGAAGAGGCAGGTAGCTGGAAATGATGAACAGGACTGTAGACTCCTGGATGTAAGACAAACCTAAAGAAAGACAATGGGAAGGTGAATAAAAGTCCATGTTCTGAAGAGTAGATCTACTTTTTTGTCCTATATAGTGCTGTTCTCCCATTTAGTTCACTGAACAGGGAGATCTAGACAAAAAGAAAGTCATTCTTTTTGTTTTACAATTGACATCAAAGAAAATAAAAACACAAACATCTGAAATAGATTACTAAATAAAGACTTCCAAAAGATCTACACATAATAATGGGCTGTCTCCTCAATAAGACAAGATGCAGACATAAAGGGGATCCAAATAGGGAAAGAAGAAATAAAACTCTCCCTCTTTGCAGATGACATGATCTTGTATTTAAAGAATCCCATAGACTCCACTCCCAAATTACTCAAGCTGATTCAAAACTTTGGCAAAGTAGCAGGTTATAAAATTAACCCCCAAAAATCAATGGCTTTTCTATATGCCAACAATGAGAAAAGTGTGGCTGAAATTAGGAAAGTAACTCCATTTGTAATAGCCCCACAAAAAATAAAATACCTAGGAATTAACTTAACCAAAGAAGTGAAGGACCTCTATGAGGAAAACTTTAAAATCTTGAAAAAGGAAATCAACACAGAACTTAAAAAATGGCAAAACCTCCCATGCTCCTGGACTGGCAAGATTAACATCGTGAAAATGGCAATACTTCCCAAGGCTATCTACAAATTCAACGCGATACCTATCAAAATTCCACCCTCATTCTTCAAGGAAATAGAAGAGGCAATCCAAAAATTCATATGGAACAATAAAAGACCCCAAATAGCAAAAACGCTCCTCAACGGAAAGAACACTGCTGGAGGAATATCAATACCAAATTTCAAACTCTACTATAAAGCCATAGTAATCAAAACAGCTTGGTATTGGCATAAGAACAGACCTCAGGAGCAATGGAATAGAATTGAAAACCCAGAAATGAACCTACAGACCTATAGCCATCTAATCTTCGATAAGGAAGCTAAAACAATAGAATGGAAGAAAGACAGCCTCTTCAGAAAATGGTGCTGGCAAAATTGGTTAACTACATGTAGAAAACTAAAGCTAGATCCTTATATATGACCCTGCACCAGAATCAACTCCAAATGGATCAAAGACCTCGAAGTCAAAGCAGACACTCTGAAAACATTACAGGATGGAATAGGAGAAACCCTAGGCCTCCTTGGCTCAGGCCGAAATTTTCTGAATAGAGACCCCGAAGCACAACAAATCAAAGAAAGGTTGGACAAATGGGATTGCATAAGGTTGCAGAGCTTCTGCAGGGCAAATGACATAGCTGGCAAGATCAATAGAAAGCCCACCGATTGGGAGAAGATCTTTACTAGCCATACAACGGACAAGGGTCTCATATCTAAAATATACTTGGAACTCAAAAAATTAAACCACCCAACAACAAATCCTCAAAGAAACAACTGCCCAATAAATAAGTGGGCGAAAGACTTAAAGAGAAGCTTCTCTGAAGAAGAAAGAAGGATGGCCAATAGACACATGAAGAAATGTTCAACATCCCTAGCCATAAAAGAAATGCAAATCAAAACAACATTGAGATATCACCTCACTCCAGTTAGAACAGCAAAAATCAAGAACTCTAACAACAACAGATGCTGGAGGGGATGTGGACAGAAAGGAACCTTACTTCATTGTTGATGGGAATGTAAACTTGTTCAACCACTTTGGAAAGCAGTATGGAGGTTCCTCAAAAGACTTCACATAGATCTCCCCTATGATCCAGCAATCCCACTTTTGGGCATTTACCCAAATGTTTACAAACAAGACCACACTAAAGCTACCAGCACAACTATGTTTATTGCAGCATTATTTACCATAGCTAAGATATGGAACCAACCCAGATGCCCCTCAGTAGATGAATGGATCAAGAAAAGGTGGTATATATACACAATGGAATTGTATGCCTCCATCAGAAAGAATGACATTTCCCCATTTGTTAGGAAATGGAAAAACTTGGAAAAAATTATATTAAGTGAAGTAAGCCAGGCCCAAAGAAGCATAGGTCCCATGGTTTCCCTTATTTGCAATATCTAGTATAGGTATGAGTCAAGCGGAAAAGGTCAGATAATGTGATGTTAGGAAAACGAACCCTTAAATATGTATTTTAATGTTTTCGTTTCTTTCATGCATGTGTTTCTAACTCATTTATAAGATTATTTCTTTGTTGCTTTGTATGTCCCTCCCCCACAGTGTAACCCCCGCTTTCACTATATTTGATGTCAGTATAACATGTGGAGGAGATGGGGACAAACAAGTCGTTTAAGGATTCAGGTGGACCTGTTGCAACAATGAGAAGTACAAAATGTCATGTCAAAACCAACTTTACAATGTCGGTGTGGGGGGGGAGGGGAGTATAATTGGGTGGGGGGAGGGGGGAGGCTGGGAAGGGAGGTGAAGGGTAAACAAAGGAGGAGGCTGCAATGCTTGGTAAGAAATGTATGCATTATCCTGCCCATGTAATTGTAGCCCCTCTGTACAGTATATTCTCAAATAAAATAAAATAACATTTAAAAAAATAATGGGCTGTCTCCTGAGTCCCTTCTTTTTCTGTTTGTGCTAGTACTAGAGCTTGAAGATGGTACTTAGAATCTATCTCTTAGTATTTTTCCCTAAAGGCTAGCACTCTACTACTCAAGAAACAGCTTCACTTCCAGCTTTCTGATGGCTTATTGGATGTAAGAATCTCAAAAACTTATCTGGGACAATGGGAGAGAAACAAAAGAAGGAAAAGTAAAAGAAAGGAAAGGAAAGGAGACAAGACAAGCAAAGAAATAAAAGAAATGAAAAGAGAAGAAAAGGAAAGAAAAAATGAAAAATGCATACTTCCACAATGTGTGGCTGAAGTAGTTATAGATTCCTAGAATTCTCAACAAGTGAAGACCAGTCAACATTATCATCAACACTATATACATACATACACTCAATGCCTCTCCCATGTACATAGAATACATTAATAATAAAAGTCTAAATAAACATAAAATCTGATTTTAATTTTTAGTTTTAAGAAGTCAAATGATAACTTCTAAAGGGAAGAATTTAAATAATAGTTGTATTAGTAGCTTTAGTAGTATTAGAAGCTTGAAGTTGCACCTCAAAAGGAAAGGAGCAGAAGCCAAAAGTTGAAATTCAGGAGGAGGAGGGGACACATTTGACATGCGAACTTATGTATAGTTTACTACTTCGAAAACAGTAGCAATGTATTTTCAAAATCTTGGGTCCAAACTAGAATGGAATAAGCAGAGAAACATACAAGAAACTATCTAAGCAGGGAGTCATGTTGGATGAAGTGGGAAGGATAGTCTTTAGTAAAGGAAGGAACATGTGAACTTCTCTTCAGGAAAAGAAGGACCCAACCCAGCAAAAGAAGAAAAGGTCTTGAAGTCCACAGGAGTGGCAACACAGAGACTGTGACCAGAAAGATACTAAGCTACAGTGGAGGGAAAGAGCATTCTCAAGAGAATGTGTAGCATGATGAATGATGGTGTGTGGTTCTGCAAGTGTATACAACGTAGGCAGGAAAAGGAGGTGACTAAAGGCACTGTTGTTCCTATTGATGAATTTAATTGAAAAATCAAGGGGAAGCTGTTGAAGACTATATAGCTGGGGCCTATGTGTGACATGGAAGATTCTAAGAACCAGAGGGTGAAGTAGGGGGTGGAAGCCATCATCTGTTTTGAGATAGAGGTATAGAAGTAAAACCAGGAATGTGTTTAGTAGATTCCAGCTCTAACAAAGAGAAAACATAGGAAAAACTAGATGAGGTAGAAAGGTACAGACTGGTGAAAACAGACTGGAAATCGGGTTTAGAAAGAGAATTTGCATGACCTAGTAACCAATCTGCTAGTGAGAATGGATGGAAGAGTACTGGTGGCTCAAATGTTTGCAGGTCTTGATTTGGTCAGTCAATGCTCCTAAATTTTCTCAATATATTTGAAACTTGGAAAGTCTTTTCTTAACAAAAAGTTATTTCACTAGACACATTTTTGACAGCAGAAAGTACTGAAGCCACCCAGTAATTCTTGGAATCATTCTACACTTTTCAAATGAGATCTGTCAGAAACTATTTTCTTTACATTTGGTCTTTAAATCAGATTAAAGTGCCCAGGTTATTAAAATATTGCTTAGCAGTAGGGCTGTTATTCTTTGATTCTCACAGACTAGTGAAATTGAAGTCAACTTGATTGGAACATTTTCCCTGAACTCACATATTTCAGTTGTATACACCTTCTGTTATTCCCCAACTTTCTCATTCCCCTTTGCCTTGTCTCCATTTACAATAATTGCAAAGTGTTGCTTCTGGTCTTTCTGTCCTTTATCCTCTTCAGTTTGGACTTCCTGTATTAAATGTCTTACCTCACCATTTGCTTAACATTGGTTGGCCATAGAATGCTCATATGGAAAGCTAAAATGGCTTACCAAACTCACTATAATGAGTTTTACCTATGGACATTTGTGTGTGCAATGTTCTAGGAAACTTCCCTCTGTGTGCAGCACTCAGGTTTTGCTTTGTCTGTTTTGGTTTTCTGCTACATTGGTTAGGAACTATTCATAGGCTATGCAAGGCTCTATGTTGTCATTATATTTCCACAACTTGTCCTGGAGTGGAAGGCCCTAAAATCCTGTTTTCTCAAGGGTACAATGGCCTTTGCAAAAATGGTTTCCCTGTTATTACTAAATTGTAATGCTCTCAAGAGATTCCAAGATGTTAAAACTGAGGATTAGTTTTGCTAAAAATTAAACATTTCCTTGGCCTGAATCACCCAGCTTGCTTTATAAACTGTTGGTTTATGACATTCTTTCTCTCCATGTTGGTTGGCTGTGTCTTTGCTCTGTGAGCAAGGTTGTGCTATCATTTGAAGACATCACAGAATATTCTGTGACTTCTGCTTTGTGATACTTTTTTTGAATCCTCCCCACTGTTGAGTTTTTAGGAGTTGTACTAAATGTTAGGTTTTTAACATGGCTGAGTAAGAACCACCCCACACACGTGGTATTCAGGTAAGGGGGAGGTTTATTCAGTAGACCTGCTGGCACCAGGCCAGGTTGGCACTCCATGCGGCTGGGAAAGGCCTAGGAAAGAGGGAATCTGGCCCTGGGCTAGGCCTTATCTAGGTTAGGGACGGTGGGGGGGGGGGGGGGGGGAGAAAGGTGTGACCACATCGAATCTAGATGTGACCTCAGTGGATGCAGATGTGACCTCTTTCAGGTGTACCAGTTGCCTAGGTAATGCAGGTATTGGGCAGAGACTTTGCTTTGAGGAGGGTGGAGTCTGTTTGCCATCCAGGAGCAGACCTTACACTAAAGAGTTTGTGTCATCAAATTTTCCTATTTACTTCTACTATGTTACAGTACCTGGAAATTTTATGAGTTAGTTATGCTAAGTGGTTTCATTAATGTAAAGACTTGTTATTCTGTAACTCTGTCATGAAGTTTCTGATTGTATATTATCAAAGAAAACTCCATTCTTTTCAACTCTTCTAGGATAGTCTGTGGCTGTGAACTTATTGTTTGCATGGTAGTTTAGCTTTATTTTTCTTTGTTTTCCATGATTGTGCTTATAACATTCAATAGTCTAGTACATCATATATAACACATGACCTATTGTAGAGTGCGTTCCTTTTCATAAATGCATATATGTAAATATGCATATATTTTTATATAAACAACTAGTATGACTATCACTTGTAGGTTTTAAAAATAATTTTATTGGGGCTGGGAAGGTGGCTCAGTGGTAGAGTGCTTGCCTTGCATGCATGTGGCCCTCAGTTCGATTCCTCAGCACCACATAGGCAGAGAAAACTGGAAGTGGGGCTGAGGCCCAAGTGGTAGAGCACTAGTTGAAGAGCTGAGGGACAGCACCCAGGCCCAGAGTTCAGGCCCCACGACCAGCAAAAAATAAAGAAATAAATATAAATAATTTTATTGATGCATAACTTATACACCATACAACATACCCATTTTAAGACCATTTTAGTAGATTTGCAGACTTGGGCAACAATCAGCTCAGACTCACTATAGAAGATTACATAACGAGTCTTTCTCCATTCTCATTTATCTTTGTGGCGTTTTGATTTTGGTTATTTCTTCCAAACACAAATCTACTTTTGGGATTTTTCTGTTTTGGATATTTTATATAAAGGGAATTGTAAAGTAAGTGTGGGACAGCCTATTGTTCTTTAGGTATAGGGCTCTAAGGCTCATCTGCATATTAACATGCATATATAATTTATTTTTATCAATAATAATACTCAACTGTATCCATCTACCACATATTATTAATCTGTTCATTAGTTATTATTATTATTGCTACTATTATTATACTGGTGTATGGTGTATTACATATTATATATGTGTGTATATATATATATATATATATATTTTTTTTTTTTTTTGTCATGCTTGCTAGGCTGTCTCAACACTCCTAAACCAGACATAGCTTTGTTTTTCACTGGTTATCTACCTCCCACCTAGGAGTGATCCTGAGCTGTAGTCCACTTACTTTCATTTTTTCTTCTTTCTTTTTTATTCTACGACTCTTTGTCTCCCACTCCCTCTCTCTTTCTTTTAGCTCTCTCTCTAACATCTCTGTCTTTATCTCTGTCTCTGTCTCTGTCACTGTCTGTCTGTCTCTGTCTCTGTCTCTGTCTCTGTCTCTGTCTCTGTCTCTGTCTCTCTCTCTCTCTGTAGCAGAGTCTTCCTATATATTGCAAGCTAGATTTGAACTTGGGATACTCTTTCTTCAGCTTTCTTTTTTTTTTTAATTTAATTTAATTTTATTTGTGAACATACTGTACAGAGGAGTTACAATTACATGGGCAGGATAATGCGTACATTTCTTACCAAGCATTGCAGCCTCCTCCTTTGTTTACCCTTCACATCCCTTCCCAGCCTCCCCCCTCCCCCCCAATCCCAATCCTTCTCCTTCCCCCCCTTTCCCCCCCTTCTTCTGCTTTCTGAGTGCTGGGATTATAAACTTGTACCTGGTTGCACTTTTTTTCTACTTTGGTTTTTAGAAACTTCTGAATCACTGATTTGAGATTCTCACTTCAATGAGAGCTGAAAACTCTTAGTTTATCAATATGAAAAAAATGGGAAGACATGGAAAAATTATATTAAGTGAAGTAAGCCAGGCGCAAAGAAACATAGGTCCCATGCTTTCCCTTATTTCCAATAGCTAGTATATATCTGAGACAAGCAGAATAGGTCAGATAAGATGATGTTAAGTGAAATGAACCCCAAGATAAGGACACAAGTGTTTTTTTTCTTTCTTGCTATTGTTTCTAATGTATTTATAAGGTACCATCTGATTTTTTTGTTGTTTTGTATGTCCTTCCCCCACCATGGTACAACCCCTGTTTTCACTGTATTTGATGTTGGTATAATTTGAGGAGGGGAAGGGAAAAAACAAGTTGTTAAATAGGAATACAGGTAGACACATTGCAACAATGAGATGCACAAGATGTTGTGTCAAAAAACGAACTTTACAATTTAGGTGGGGGTCGGGGGAGGATGTAGTTGTGGATATGGGTGAGAAGGGATGGTAGGGGGAAAACAAAGGAGGAGGCTTGATAAGAAATGTACTCATTACCTTTCTCATGGGATTGTAACCCCTCTGCACAGTATTTTCACAATAAAAACTTATTTAAAAAAACTTAAAAGTGTTTATATATGGAAGGCTTGAAGAAATAAATTCAAATTAGTATATTTTCCCATGCTAAATATCTATATATTTTATTTTATTGGAGTAAGCAATATACAAATGTCAAGTAAATGAAAGTTTTCATCATCAGAAAGTGTGACAATCACAAAAGTAAGAAAATGACCAAATAAAAGGCCCCAGAAGTTCTAGTTTATTTGTCAATTATTACAGCATTGGTAGAAACATAAGGATAGACTGAAACTCTCACAAAATAATGAAGCTTTCAACCCAATATGAGTGAGTTAGCAAGCTATTTATTAGTTCTTACCGTTTTGTTAGTAATTTTCCTTGATGGTGTCATACGTCATCTTACAGCTCTCTGAAATATGCAGAGAGGCACAAACTCCTAATCACAGAATATCTGCTTGCAGTAGGGCTTTTGATGTTATTAGTTTGAAATTTTTCAATTGTTTGATTTCACCCTGGGATGTCTTTGAATAGTGATTGAGCAGAATGCCACAGAAGAAATCAGGCTAAGATCCCGAAGAAACATGTATGTCAAAACAGGGGATATTCTGCAAAATGTGCTGTTGGGTAATTCTGCCCTTGGACAAACATTACAGAGTATCTATATAATCCTAAATAGAATGCCTACAACCACTTCAACTATATGGTGTAGCTCACTTCTTCCTCTGAGGCAACCTCTACAACATATTAACCGTATTGAATGCAATTGGCTGTTGTTACACCATGGTCAGTACTTGTGCATCTAAGCATATCTAAATAGAGATAAATATGTGGATATTCAATATGAAAGATAAAAAATGTCTCTGATGATTGGATCTTGCAAGACTGAAAGCTGATGCAATGAGTCTGGATGAATCTAAGATATCATGGTCTACCACTGTAGACTCCATAAACATCTCAGCCATTTTGAATTTTAAACATTCATCCCTTTTTTGGTAACTAATTATTGTTTATATTAATAGTTGGTTTACTAACCAATTATTATTAACTACTATTTAAAGTTCTGATTCTTTTATAGGCACACAGTTCTAAGCACAAATACATTATATGGTTGTAATTTTGTTTATTTTTATTCTATAAACATGTTCATATGTATGCAGCATGCATGTATATATATATATATATATATATATATATATATATATATTTGATGTAGAAAAACTGAGATCAGAACACACTCAGGTGAGGATCATCAGTACCATTCTGCTTCCACACTAGAATGTAGTCAGAAGCAATGCATTCTTCTACATCAAAAACCCCCTTCTGTTGTATGTCCCTCCCCCACAGTATAACCCCTGCTTTTACTATATTTGATGTCAGTATAACTTGTGGAGGAGATGGGGAAAAACCAGTTGTTTAAGGATACAGGTGGACATGTTGCAACAATGAGAAGTACAAGTTGTCATGTCCAAAACGAGCTTTACAACCCCGGGGGGGGGGGTGGGAATAGGATTGGGATGGGGGGAGGGGGGAGGCTGGGAAGGGATGTGAAGGGTAAACAAAGGAGGAGGCTGCAATGCTTGGTAAGAAATGTATGCATTATCCTGCCCATGTAATTGTAACTCCTCTGTACAGTATGTTCACAAATAAAATTAAATTAAATTTTAAAAAAAAGAAAAAAAACAAAAAAAAACAAAAAAAAAAAAACCCTTCTGATTTCATCCTGAGAAACCTACCTGAGGTATGTATTTATACCGAAAGGTTATATATACCTTGATTCACTTCTTGATTCATGGCTTAATTAAATTTTTTTATCATCATGAATTTTCTTGTTAGCAGACTGCATGCTGTATTACATTCTTGCTGTGTATCAGTGAAAACATTTTAGTGATGGGACTAACATTTTCAGATGTTTTAGGTGCCTGAGTTCTGCAAGAGCTTCCACTCAACCCCTCACTGTGAGTTTTCTTTTTTCTTTTTCTTTTTCTACTTCCTCTTACACTTTTGTGGTTTCCTTTTCTCTTATCTCCTCTGCTATCTCAGTAGTCAATAGAAGTTTCTCAACTTCAATGTGGTCGGTCACTGACTGACATGATGTTATGCAACACATGACTGCAGATAAATATTTTTATTTCTATTTTTTATTTATTGGAAAGGTGATACATTTCTTTTTAAACATTGTTACTTTGAGTAAGATATTTTTATTTTATATGGGTATAAATTTTGTATTTGAAGCAAACTATTTTGTGTGAGCATCATCAACTCAATGGTCAATGCTATTTATAGGGCAGTTGCTACAGGGGTTTGAATTCAGGGCATTGAACTCTTATTCACTTTTCTCACTCAAGACTGGTGCTCTACAATTGGTGCACTTGTTTACTTGAGGCTTTTCACTGGTTAACTGGACTAAAAGCCAGCTGGGGCTGGCTTTGAACTAAGATTCTCAGATCTCAGACTCCTGAGTAGTCAGGATTACAGGTATAAGCCATCATGGGTCTGGCTTGCCAATTGCTTTAAAAATATATTTCATTTATTTAGTACTACTGAGGTTTTGAACTTAGTACCTCACACTTATTAGACATGTGCTCTACAGCTTAAATTATTACCCGCCCCCCATCCCCCGCAACCAGGTCCATCCTTTATTTATTTTTCAGATAAAAATCTCAGCTTTTACTTAATATTAGCCTTAGAGTGTGATCCTCCTATTCATGCCTCCTGTGTAGTTTGGATCTCAGATACAAACCACTGAACTCAACTTATTGGTTAAGATGGGGTCTGGCTAATTTGTCTCTAGGTTATAAAATGTGTGATCCTCCAGTCTCTGCCTCCCAAGTTTCTAAGCATACAAGCATGTCTCATTAGTCTTGGTTAAAAGATTAAAACATGTTTAATAGACTAACAATTTGTGTTTATCAACTTTTCAATTTATAAAAAATAGGTTATATGCTATTGTTGGTCTGTTTTTATGACAATAGAAAAATGTCACGTTTATTGCCTCATTTAAATTACATATCTTTTTGAAACTGCATTATAATTAATATTCAGTTCTGATGCTTAAAAATGGGCATGGTTGACATTAAAACATACATGTGTTGTTATTAGATTTCTTGATTATAGCCATTCTAACTGGAGTGAGGTGATATCTCAATGTTGTTTTGATTTGCATTTCTTTTATGGCTAGGGAGGTTGAGCATTTCTTCATGTGTCTATTGGCCATCCTTCGAACCACAAGATAAGGATTCAAATGTTTTTTTCTTTCTTGCCATTGTTTCCAACATATTTATAAGATGATTTTTTTGTTGCTTTGTATGTACCTCCCCCAGGGTACTGCTTTCCCTGTATTTGATGTTGATATAATTTGTGGAAGGGAAAAAACAAACTTTTTAAATAGGGATACAGGTGGACCCATTGCAACAATGAGATGTACAAGACGTTATGTCAAACAACGAACTTTAAAACTTTGGTGGGGGTGGGGGAGTGGGGGGTGGTGATAAAGGGTGGAGAGGGGAAGGGATGGTATGGGGAAACAAAGGAGGTGGCAACAATGCTTGGTAAGAAATGTACTCACTATCTTGCCCATGCAATTTTAACCCCTCTGTATGATATTTCCACAATAATAAAAAAATGGAAATGAAACAAAAAAACCACATACATGTAAGGGTGCATTTCCAAAATCCAAATAGTATTAGAGAGGAAAATGTCCTACAATTGTCATGATGTACTACTTATGATATATTTTCTGATTACATTATTCCAATGCTTTAGACGTAATTAAGATTACAGTCAAGGGGAATGATTGAATATGTTATATTTAAGAAACTACAGGTCATAATAATAGTGCAGTAAAAGTGCACAATTCATAGTTGTAGTAAATTTGTATTTGCAATTTTCAATAATAATAAAAATAAATTCAATATATATTTTATAATGCCAAGGTGTACTCAATCTAATTCCAAATGTCATATGCAGTATATATATATTCCACATATAAACACAAATAGTATTAATTTATTGAAAACTAAGTACTGAAAAAATAGTAGTAATTCAGTTAATTTAGCTATAAATAATTCTATATGAAGTAGTAGGATTATACTATTTTATATAGTAGAATTATTAATAGAAAACAATTATTTCCAGAATTATTACCTAGAAAGAACTATTTCAATATTAGTAGCTAGAATTAATTCTGCTACTCTCGGGGAGATGAATCTTAAATAAACATTGTATTCTTAGATTACTTGTTCTCATGTATCTCTGCTATGGCAAATGTGTCTTAGAAGGAAGATAGAAAACTCCATTAATCTTTTTTAAAAAATGTGTCATGAAAAGAAGTGTTCAAAAATACAGGTTTCTATTTTCTGCCAACCATTTTATCATAAAAAATTCTACCAATACATGAATACATGTATCATTTTACTGTAGATTTTTTTTAGTGTGAAGACCATATTTAAAAGAAACACTATTTGCTTATAGCAAAGAAGAAATAGCTCTTATTGGATTAATTCTTCCCTCAAAAGCAATTATTAACTATGAAATTATGATTAACTATATCTGAAGGTAGACAAAGATTGGAGATAAACAACTACTCAAAGGAAAGAGCACTAGGGAAGGTCAACATTAACCTTTCTTTTTGCTAGGTACTCTCATGTTTTACAGTGATAGCAATGAACAGAGCCAAAAAAAAACCAACAACATGAAATTCCTGGTGAAAAGCTAGTTAATGTGGATCTTTGTGAGTCTTCTCTGAGAACTAACAAGCATGTTAATATCAACATTTTGCCTCTAACAATACATATAATGTATAGAAACTTTCAAAAATTAAATTAAAGGCCCTTAAAAGCTAATGTAAATGCAAAACTAAAAGAATAAAACATTTAGATAAAAATTCATCCTGTGAGCTGAATGGAAGCATTAAACTTGTGAGGAAAACTTCAATAAACTTGAAAAATATTTATTCAAAACATACAATATGATGCACACCAAATAACAATCAAACAAGCACAACAAGTCCAATGGAATGACCACTGACCAATGGTACAATATTGAATTTGTTAGGGTGGAGTTTCAGAAGAAAAAGCAAGAAGGAATAAAGAAATTCAGATAATTGTGTTTAAATTAGCAACTCCTAATCCAAGACACTAACAGAATAAACATAAATGAAACTACACTTAAGAACATCATGCTCAAACTGTTGACAACCAAAACTAAAGAGAATATACTGAAAGCAATCATAAAGAATAGACATATTATGTACTGTAAAAAATATTATAATAATGAAATCTGACTTCTTCTAAGAAATAATGGAGACAGGAGACAACAGAAAAACATTGTTAAAATACTAGGAGAAGAAAGTCAACCTTAAAATTTACAGCCAACAAAAATATTGAATAGTAAATTTATTGCAAGCAGACATGCAATTTGAGAATATTGAAAAAAAATTCTTCAGTCTGAAAAGGAGTGGAACCAGATGGAAACTGAGAAATCCATGAAGAATTAATAGCATTGAAAATTAAAAATATGTGTAGAAATGTAAAAGGCTATTTCTTTTAAAATATGTTTCTTGAAACTCACTGGATTGCTTGTAGTAGAAATACTAACAATATATGCTGAAAGTCATAACTCATGTAGAATAAATATATGGTGATATATTTGATATAAATATATATATATATATGATAATAAGTGGAAAAGAGGAGAGGGAGGAGAGGGAAGGAGAAAGAAAAGGAGGGAGAGAGAGATTATCTAATTGAAAATTAGAGCTTCTTCTGGCATTGCAGAGCCTGAGAAAAAAGTACAATCTACCAACTCACAAATCAAAAGAGCTAATAGGAGAATGGGGGGAAAAAAGCCATTTGTTAATATTTCCTGACTTCTGAATCAACCTCTATCTGTTCTCATTCTGTAATTTCTCAGTTCTCATTTTGGTTTGATTAGGCATAGAATTTGCTTTCCATGGCTGTAACAAATAGTGTAACAAATCAACTTAATAAGAGAAAGGGGTTGATGTGTGTCAGTTGGCCCCACTGTTTTGGGCCTGTGGTAGTTCAGCATGCCATGACAGGAAAGTGTGAGGGAGGAAATCTGTTCACTTCATTAAATCCAGAAAGTAGAGAGAAAGGGATTAGAATACCAACATCTTTTGCCATGGCATTCCCCAGAATGCCTTCAATAACGTCCCAAATCTTAAAGGTTCCATTCCTTCTCAATAGCTCCAAGATAAATACAAACCATTTTAACACTTGAGCATTGGGGACATTCTAGTCCCAGATACAGTAGGTCTGTTTGAGCTAGGTCCCTGTCATTTGTTCCTGGAAGAGTCCTGACTGCTGTGGTCAGGAATCCATGGATTGCTCCCTCTCAGTAGTGTGACCATGGGCAATTCAGCAACACTTGCTAGTTTTCTTATTTCTTCTACAGTGGATTAATGTGAGCAGTAATCTAATGTGTAACATGCTGCTGTAGTAACAGTAAATGCCCAATAAGTGTCTATTAATATTATTAACCTCATCATGTGATTATCTTACCATTATTTCAGGTCATAAAATAGTGTTTAAAAGTTAATTAGACCATAATTTTAACAAATGCTGTGCTTTTTGATAATAAGCACACAGAATTTTACATGATACTCATTATGACCTCTTATTTTACACTATTTTTTCCTACTAACCACACACACACAACCTAGGAAGCTTGATGAATAGATTCCTTCTCTCTCCTTTTGGTTGTTTCTTTGTTTCTCTACCTGTGTATACCCACAGAACTACCAGATACATCAAGTTAAAGAACAGAATAACTATTAACATATTTAACATTTTAATTCTATTTAAGGAATTTCATTGTGTGATGGTATTTCTTGTTAATACTAAGACACACATAAACCACAGAAATGGTACAAAGAGTGAACCAATAATCAGTGATATTTACTAGACATTACATTGGTAATGTACTATACAACTGGAGAGGGAGATGAGCAAGAAAAACTGGGACAGGACTAGGGAGTGGGTGACATTGTTCAAAAGGAAATGTACTCATTACCTGACTTACATAAATGCAACCCCTCTATGTAGCGCTTTTACAATAAAACTAAAAAATAAATAAAACACAGGACACTATCTGACATCCTAGCAAAAATATGGCCACTGTTAAACATTAATATTTCTCTTCCCACTCATATTTAATTATGAAAACCAAAGTGCATTCTGTGAAAGTGACTGGTAATGAGCCATTAGCTTCAGTTTTAGTTGCTACATTTATTTCTAAAACTGTCTGAAATGTTTTAACTAATTACCAAATTTTAACCTGCTTATTAGAACTATACAGACATGGATTACTATTATTGTTAATTATATTCTAATATTTACATTTTCATCTGTTATCAAATTTAACTTAATAAAATTGGTAATAAACATAGTCTCTTCAGCATGAGCTGCAAGAATTAAATCTTAAACGTATGAAATACAAAATCATTTCATAAGTATAAGATATTAATGGTACTACACACTGAGTATGGTTATTTTTAAGCTTCTAGCTAAATATGAGGCTATCAACACTGCAAAGAAGGGTCATCAGAATTCTAATGGAAATTAAAAATGAATAGTATTCTTGTTTGCTTTTTATTTTAATACTAAAGTGAAAGGGCATTTACTTTTAGATACAGAAAAATTATGCTTTACCAATGTCAAATTGAGAACCCATAGATCAAACCTATCTCAAAATAAGTTTTTACAGAAATCAACCAAAATCCAGGTAAAAATAAAATAGAGTGTACAGAATGGATGCAAACCATTTTGCCTTATCTTTTGTGAATTTTCATAGAAATATTGTATAAATATTAAAAGACCAAGTTAGTAGGAAAGGAGAAATAGTCATTTGTAACGATAAACCACTGGTTGATTTTAGAAGGTTTTGGTTA
This sequence comes from Dipodomys merriami, assembly GCF_024711535.1. Classification (NCBI taxonomy): domain Eukaryota; kingdom Metazoa; phylum Chordata; class Mammalia; order Rodentia; family Heteromyidae; genus Dipodomys; species Dipodomys merriami. The sequence continues at coordinate 46,400,136 of NW_027205603.1, forward strand.
GTTTTATTTTGTGTTCAGTTGCTTTTCAGTAGAAAAATTAATAGCCAGTACATGGGAACTTCTGCATGAACATGTTTCAGATGATTATATTAAATTTACACAGGTATGTAAGAATGTTATTATTGTCTACGTTGCAGCTGGAAAAACTTTCAAAAATCAGGAAATGTGCCCCCAGTTCACATATATGTCTGACGTCAGTGAAAATCTGAACTCCAGTTGTTTCTCTAGGAGCAGGTATGCATGCTTTTTATTAAAAATAAATAAATTAATTAAATAAAATGAAAAAAACAATATTTGTTTACCTTAAATTTATATTTAAATGAACATTCTCTGTTTTATTGGATGATAGACAACCTTACTCACTTTGCAATTAACATTAAAGAAAGTATGAATAAGAAAAAAAAAGCAATTTCTTAGATTAAAAAAAAAATCAATGGTATAAATAGTTTTAAGTTACCGTACAGGTTAACCCTCTCTTTAACTCACGTGTGTGGATGGAAGTCTGCATTTATAGTCTATGCTGTGAGTTTATATCATTTCTTTAACTTCATATTTTCAGGTATTTGTAAAATAATGTACAATTTCTGTCATTGTTGATACTTAGAGAAATTAATAGTGAGTCATTTACTATTTTAAAACAATTTATGTGCCAATATGGGCATTACTATTTAATTATCATTATTTTAAAATTTAAAACTTTAATTTTAGACATTACAGATAGTTTTACACTTCCAAGGAAATGTATTATTAATTACGTTAAAATTAATACAAGTTTGAGAATGATGACTGACTTAATCAATGTGAATTTCCATGTCTAATACTAGTGTAACTAATAAGGACATGATACTGAATAAGGTGACTTTATGAGTTTGGGAATTGGACAGAATATCATACAGAAGTAAATGTAAATATCTTCTATGTTGTTTTTCAGCTCTGTTACTTGTAAATGGCCTAGCAACACATTTTGTGAAGGCAAATTAGATAACATGAATTGGCTATCAAATACCATGCTATATAACTTTCAACAAATATAATATGCCATACTTCTTAGCTTAGTGATAAAATACCCACGTTTACAAGCCAGATGAGTACATAAGCCACTTTCATAGTCTTATGTGGTGTGGTATGTAAGATTCATATATTCTCTTGGTCTGGAGCATAAAGGGGAAGTTCTGGACTGGGAGTAGAACCAACACCATCCATAGATTCACATGCCACATCCTCAGGTTATTATGTGAGTTTAGTCTTTCAAACTTTACTATGCATATGAGTAGCCTACGTACCTTGTGGAAATTCAGATTTTGATTCAGACTTTGTTGAGGCCTGAATTTTCTAACAAACTTCCAGAAAGTACTTGTGCTATTAATCCAAGCAACAAAATTTGAACATTAAGAGTGAAAAAAAACCTAATCAGAAGTTTTGTGTACCAGAAACATCTATCATATTTAAATCACTGCAGTTTTGAGCTCTCTCATGAAGAACTCAAATGTACCCTAATAGAAGGGTAAATATATTTCCTGTAATGCCTTCTAGAGTCAAAACTTCCTATAAATGGTTAGCATTACATTTATTAGCAGTTTCTTTTGAATAATTAGCAGATTTTGAAAAAAATGTTTACATTCTAAAATCTTACAATATTGTCTATGAAACAACTTAATTAGATAATAATCTCCCACCCTCTATAGACATGTATATACATATATTTATGAAATGCATAACACATTAAAATATTAGATATGCATATATCTACATATTACTTTCATGTTGGTATATTAAATAATATTGTCCAAAGCTAATATTTACAAGACAGTCAGTAATCACATTTATTTCTGCTTAAGTGATGTGTGACCTACAAGCAGGAACTGAGAAATTCCTCAGAGATCAGAGATGAAGCATAGCCATTATGAATTGCCAATGCATTGAAATTTCACCTCTTATCCCTACGGAATACTCAAGGAATTAGTATTCTGTTTTATTGGATCCGAATTTCAATGCATGTTTATCCATAGCTTTAATGCAATTTAGATTGTAAATTATAAGATATCATGTACCCCAATTATACTGCATAAATAATGGATAGGAAGAATAAAATGTAGGGAAATTATTGTACTCATATTTTAAAAAGATATAATTTGATCTGATCAGAAAAAAAGTTCTTTAAAGTAATCCTGACTACATTGCTAAAAGGATTGAAGATTTAAAAAAATCTGCCAAGTGAAATTATTCTCTTTTGATTGAAAATGCTTCATAAGTACTCAAAGAAATATTTTTTAATGTATAATTAAGAGGCTGCTATACTCCGGTGAATATTGCCAAACTGTTACAAGAACAAGAAAGCATTTTGGCATTGTCTATAAGGTAAACATATATTGAAATACTATTTCCAGTGATTAAGAATGGTTCTTTGAAATATGAAACTTAATTAATATTATTAGTGGGAACATCTGAGAAACATATCTATATATACTCACATAATAAGCAAATGGTTTCTGGAAATGCAAATCAAATGGCAGTAAGGTCAAACATATTGAATGTAAATATTTCCACAAAGAGAAATGACTTTATGCATATTATTTTTCAGCATTAAACAACTAATGTAAATTTATGCTGAACAAAATGGTTGGCAACATAAGACTCTTCATCTAATTAACTTAAGTCCAAGCCTTTATTTTCTCACTCACTCTACTCCTTCTACCTTTACACATGTCCACTCACTGTAATCTGACTTTTTGCTACAGCATTATAGAGAATTGTACCTTCAAAGATGGCAAAATATATGTTACCAAATCAAATGATTAATTTTACTTACTTCTATAGCATACTCTCCTCAAAATTCTACCTTTCCTGAAGTGAATTTCTACTTCATGTATTTTCCTACTATTAATCATGAGATTCTCACATGTGCAATCATCTTTTTCTGTCTATCCCTTGAATGTAGCTGGTTGCCTTTCCTATTCTCCTTTCCTCTTCTGACAGCAGTGATTCTAAAACATTCTGCATAGTGATGCAGTTGAAACTCTGATGAGTTATGACTCTTCTCCCGAGAGAAACAGAAACACATATGCATATGTGTGCATCTACAGAAACACACACACACACACACACACACACACACACACACACACACACAAATATTCAGTGAAACTTCTGGATTCTCTAACATGTCTTTGATTGTGTTTTTCTCTTCTGTAGGCTTTTTTATTTATGACCATGTATAGCTGCTAAATTTCACTGGTCTTTAGTAGATCAATTTAATAGTTCACATAATAATTTTAATTTTCAATTAATGATAAATTATATATTTAAATTATGATCCTATAATACATAATACTATTTGAGTTTCCTAACCTTTGTAAGTTCAAGCTGATTTCTGAATCTCACTATATGCCCATAAATTAATTTGCTGTAGTCCCTCATTAAAGCATCTACCATCTATTTAGGTAAATCATCTGGTATCTGGTTACACACATTCCCTTCTTAATTCTATATTATAAGTAAGTCAATCTACTCTGTTGATTTTTGTCTGTTTAAGCAGTGCTTACATTTGTTTCTAGCTGTTGTTAATATAACAACCTTGGCTCAAGATTTCTTCATTTTGGTAGTACCTGCTCTTGACTCATGGTGAACCTTTCTCCTCAGAACCACTGGATTTAATCTTTGTGACTCATACAGTAAGCTTTCATGGCTCCCCAGGGTCTATTTAAGGAAAATGAAGTAAAGAAGAAAAAAGGGAGGAAGACAAGAAGAAACACAAAAGGAAAAGACAGATGGAACAAAGGAAGGGAAGGAGAAAGGGAACAAGGGAAGAAGGAAGGGAAGGAAAGAGGGAGGGAGGAAAGAAAGAACAAAGGAAGGTGAGAAAGAAGGAAAAAGTGGAAAGGAAGGGTGAGAGATGGAATGAGGAAAGGAGAGATGGAGAAAGAAAGGCAGAAAAGAAGTTCAGTGGAAGATAGACAGTGCTAAGTATCTAACTAAGGTACTATGACAATATTACATATACCATATGCATTGTTATTGTTGTTGTTTGCTAACAACTAGTGCAATGAAGTTTTAAATTAAGTATCTCTGCTAAAATGAGTGTGTTCTTTCTATTGAACCTCATGGCCTCAGTAAAGGCCAATCCTGTGAAGGTGAATATGAGCCTTTGTTAACAGGTGCATCTATAGCACACATGGAAGTCTGCCTTCCCTATTATACCCTAACTCCTTCACCCATTTCCCTCTTCTAGAGGAAGAAGGTGATAGATCCTTCTCCTTTCCTTGAAGATAGATTCATATGATTCAGTCTTGAACACCAAAGCCACCGAGGAAGTATCTTCTGGGCAGTAATTTCCTGCATGAGAACAAGAAAGATGTGGAGAGATGCACTTTTGTTTTCTTACCTTTGTGCTTCAGTTACTACAAGAATGTAATAGCTATCACTTGGCTACAAGGCAATGTAAGGCATTTTCGTACCTTCATTTTCTTTTCTATAGGACAATTTCTTCTGGTTCACATTCTCTCTCTCTCTCTCTCTCTCTCTCTCTCTCTCTCTCTCTCTCTCTCTATATATATATATATATATATATATATATATATATATATTTAATTTTCCTAAATGATTGTCTTTCTTCACTCACTTTGATCTCCAGTCCAATCTTGACCTTTTCTTTTCTTTTTCTTTACGTTTTCTTTTCTTTTTAAGTCTGTTGTGAGGCTTGAACTTTGGCTTGGGCACTGACTCTGAGCTCTTTAGCTCAAGGCAAGTGCTCTACCACTTGAGCCACAGCGCCATTTCCAGTTTTCTGGTGATTAATTGGAGGTAAGATCTCAGGGACCTGCCCTGGCGATCCTCAGATCTCAGCCTCCTGAGAAGCTAGGATTACAGGCATGAGACACTGGCCCTACTGAATCTTGAATTTTTCAATCTGTCCTCCATGTTGTTGGTCCCCTTTACATTACAGCAACCCACTGAAGGGGAAAAATAATGGAATGAAGGAAGCTCCTGAAATTGAATCTCTTTGCAAAATCACGAATCTTTTTACGTTCTGTTTCCTACAGGTTGATGATTTTATTTATGTTTACCCAGTTTAAGTAAGTGTCCATAAATAGAACACTAGAATTACAAAGAAGAATACACCAATTCAAAAGCTGGGGGCATTGTTTGGGTTTCATTTGCAACTACAAGGTGCAAATAATCTCAAAGAATCTTCAGAACACTGCCAAGAATGATTACTTCCCAATATAATTAAACTGGAAATTACAGGAAATTCATTTTCACTGACATCAGAGGGTGTCTCTATCTCTGTGCTTTGTATTTGAATCAAGATCATCAGCAACTACATCAGTAAATCTGATTCCTCAGAAGCTACAAGGCAGGTGTAGGCAAACTCTGAATATCTATTCCTGTAGTAGGAGCACTTCCTCCTTCGTAAGACTTACGATTTATCACTGCATGATAGCAACCTTTTATTTTGTCTTCTTCATTGGATTTTAACCTCTCTGAGGGCAAGAATGTGGTTATTGCTATTCTGAATTGCCCACATATAGTAAAAACAATTCATGTTTACTGAAATAAGAGGTTTTGTTGTTGTTAAATGCATTCCTAAATAATAAGTTCAATATTTTTCTCTAAAGTTTGAGGTCAGGTACACCTATATCATCTTCAGAGTTTTATTAATTAGATATCTTTTTTTTCTTGAAAATTTATGTTACTCTTGCATCTAATTCAATACTGATAAATTTTAAGGAGGTTAGGGAGGACTCTGTCTGAGCTGGAAGGGTAACTTTGACAAGACAGGACTTAATCTACCCCAGAGACTACACCCTACCTCAGCAAGATGCTAACCCCCTACCAGTTTCTATTTTCTCTTCTCAAAAATAACAAACCTCACCTCCCCAGGGTATACAATCCCTGACAGTCTGTAAATCAGCAGGTATAAATTCTGCTCCTAATTTCTAATTACTGGGTCCACATCTCAACAAGACAGATCAGGTTTTATTGATATTGCCTTTATTTAGTTAGTGAAGTATTCATCTGTAAATGTAGACGATTACAGTTCAGAATATAATTTAAGTTGCTTTGTACATCACTTAAAATTATTTTTATTATTATTCTATGATTTACTAACTGGGTACGTAGTATCACTCACATTAATAATTTTTGATTTTGTGCCTATTTTTCAAGAAAATTCATTTCTGCTAGAAGGAAACAAGGATAGCAGGTTGCAGAATGGAAACACTGTTGGATCCTGAGTTCTTATCCTTTTTTTCAGCACAGTCCCTATTACTAATGTATATTATTACTTGAAGTATGTCAGAAAAGGAGACAAACAGTCAGAGGCAGGAATTCTGCCCTAATTCACTGTGCCTAGCCAGCAAAATGTAACGCAAAATTATTCAGGGGAAAAATACAATTTTCTGTCATCTCTGTCATACACTGATAACAAAGCTACAGGCTAATATGTTTTGATATTTTTGTCACTCATTTATCATGTGACCTTTCATGCTATCATTAATACAGCTGAGGGACAGAGCAGATACACTGAAATAAGGGCATGAGGAAGTCAGATGGCTTCTTTAACAACCAACGGTCAGTCACAGCAATTTATGCTTTCTCCAGTCTAGTCCCGACTCAAGAAGAATTGTTATTAAAATTTGATATTACTGTCTAGGTTCTGCCACCTAGAATTTGCAACTTTTAGCAATGATGGGAATACTGGAGGGTTAATAAATTTCTCTTTGAATTATGATATTAATACAATGCAATGTGTCTGTTCAGAGATTCAGACCATATATATGAAAAAATACATCCTAGACATTTGAGCATTGACTATTAGTCATACTCTGATTTGGTAAATCTAGGGAGCACATTACAATATTATTGCTGAAATTGCTCTGCATGTGCTCAGAAAAAAACACAAAGTCTTGTTTTTAACGTATAGATAAACCAAAATAATTTGTGGTACTGGAGATAGTGGTATGGGGACTTGAAAGTTTAATTCATCTTGTGTTTTCTTTGATGATAGATGATACCTGTTTTAAATTTGCATGCAGCCTAACACCATTTCTGACAATAGTCTGGTTTTTATGTTGCCCACAGAGGCTGGACTGTTAAAATTCCAATATAAAACTAATTTATACTTGACATTAATGAGTTAAGAAATGTTTTATATGGTACATCAGGGCAGGGAAAGAACTTTACAGGGTTATACTAAAATCAAATTATGTCTGAATACTTCCATTATGTACAAAAATGAAAAATCCTTCCCCAGTCTTAGCTGTGTTAATATAAAATTCTGCTTTTAATGTTTATGTGAAAGCAAGCATTTTACTTTCTTTTATAGTATATGGACACAGGATAATTTAAAGCCAAAGTCTTAAATTTTTTAAGTATGCACAGCTCTTAAAGGTTATAAAAATTATAGGGTTTGTTATAAAAATTATTGGTATTATTTTTAACTTATTAAACAACAACGAAAATAATGATTCTGTCATTATTACTTTGAAGAATATATTTTAAATACAAATAAATCAGGCTATGACCTTTCCACTGGGGAACAAAAAAACCAAGTAAGGGTGACAGCTTTATATAGCAGAATTGCTAAGTTGGTCCCAAAGAGACTGTGAACATGTATAGTGAATTCCTAAATCTTATTATAATACATATTATATACATTAAACCACATTTTTAGTATCAAAAACAGTACTTATTTGCTAATTGGCTTAAACCAATAGCTTGATTTTTAAAATTATTTTTGCTTTAAACTTTACTTATTTTATGTTACAGAAAAAATAATATAAACTTCCTACTTATAATCCATTTTGTAAGGAGAAATTATATGTTTATATTTTATTGGAAACACATTTTACTTGCAGTTTGAAATTTATCAACAATATTTTATTGCAGGTATAATTTAAACATATATGCATCTGTGAAGATTATATTTGCAACAAATGCAGAGTATTTTAGTAAAATTATTGATGTATCCATATTAATGAAGAATTTCAGAAATATTAATTATATAATTAATCTGATTCCATGGCTTCTAACATACTTCTTTAACAAATAGGAAATATGGAATATAATTGCATAAAAATTAGAGCATTTGGTTATTACAAGATGATACATGAAATAAATATATTTTAATATAACGTTCAAGGCTCACTGTGTATCCTTTCATTATACCATACTCAAGCAAGGATTTGCTAAGACGAACTTTCATATGAGTTCTCTATCAAGAGAAAATAACTTTGGCCTGGGCGAGGAGCTGCAGTTGGCAGGTCAGAGCGGATTCAGTATATGACTGGTTCATCCTCTGAATCCCATGAGCAGATTATTCACCAAAGTGATTTTACACAACTCTGTTTTTCATTTATATCACAGGAGGGTGAGAAAATGGTTATGAGCAAAAGTGGAATAGGTTGGGAAAAAGAAAATGAATAAGAAGGTCTTCCTTCTCAGAAGGCAAATATCCTGAATATGAAGCAAAGACATACAAAGAAATTTGTATTAGGTCAGTCCAGAAGGGAATTCTAAATGGCTTAGGGTCTCAGGGACGCAAACTTAATTCACAAATGCTTCTTTAATTACCATTTAAAGCAGTTCATGAAATAGACTGTCATTAGCATAATTTCAAGTTTATTTTTCTTTCATATGAATCTTAGCAAATAAAATATACTGATTATGTGGATTTTTAAAGTTAAATATTGTATGTATGTATGTATGTATGTATGTATGTATGTATGTGTGTGTACTTCTTTTTCTTTCTGTTGGAGATATAACACTGAAGTAGGGGAAAATCTAAATAGAAAAAGATCCTAAGTTAGTCTTCTATACACAGCTGCAGTAGAAAAATGTGTTCTGCTTTTATTGTGATTGCAATACGGTATTGTTATAAAGCTATGAAATTAAGGTTTTATTTTTTTTTTTCAATTCTAGGATAGTATGCTTAGCAGAAAACCATGATTTCAAGTCTGGTATTTCTGTTTGCATGTAAATAAAGCCAGAGTCACAAACAAAGCCTGCAACCTCACATACTTGCCTTCAGTGGTAAAGGATGGAAAGCCTGCCTGCTACCAATCAGCAAGTGGTTGCTATGGTGACAAGGTCAGGAAATATGCCTTTTCCCCAGTTGTCCAAGGCTTATACATGTCACTTTTGAAACTATGAATTTTATATACAGGTCAGGAGATGCATACCAAAGGAATAAACAGTGAACTGGACCATAATGACAACTAACGTTCAAATGTCCTTGGAATTTTCTTTTTTAAATACCTAGAAAAATGCATTCTGTTTTTTTAAATGGTCTGGATTTTGATTGCAATATATGTATATGTATGTACATATACATATATGCATATATTTGAATATTTTTCAATCTAGTGAAATTTTATGGGACACAAATTATGTCTTAATACTTTCAGCATGTACCAATGACTTATTTCCAAAAGTATTGTTGTCTGTGAACCTATTTTAAATGAAAATATATAAAAAGATAATAACATGAAACTTGAAAAATGCAGTAAAAATGCCTCTATGGAGTTATAATTGTTCTATTTAGCTCTATATGAAGCTAAAGTACTCTCTTTAGGATAAAGATGTCTATGTTCACAATGTCATATTTGTGGGCTTTTAAATTATATTATTTAAAAGCATATTGTGAATTAGCTAATAATGAATGAAAATAATTTTCTTTAAGAACCAATGATTAATTGTTGCACAAATTAGTTACAAATCTCTCAAAATAGTGCTTGACAGTATTAAAAGCAAATCAAGAAAATTTCATATTTTTTTAAGCATTCTCTTATTTTTAAGGTTTTTTGTTCTCTGATAATACCTTACTGATATTATATTATTACTAAAGTAATATTTATATTAAAAATCCTGTGTCAATTTTGAATTTTAATTTATAGAAATGATTATTTCACCATATATATATATATATATTCCATTTCATGAAGGCTAGAAAAAAGTATATCAAGTGAAATGATAGAATAGTATTTATAAAATAAATAGT